>NC_063202.1:13429180-13496680 GCF_017589495.1 Alosa alosa
ATATATCAAATATATCACTAAGATAGGCCAGCTTCGTCAAGAAATGTTCATTAGTGAACATGCTTGCAGATTCAAACATGCGCTCTTCCTCCAAGAAGAGGCGACTCGGAGCTCAAACACGCGCAACAGCACTTTACCTCGGGAAAGCCACCTTGCCTCGCTATGAAACAGTACAGCCTTTTGTTCAGCTACCATCTCTTCGCAAAGTGCAGAGAATAGACGCGCTTTTAAGGGCCGGGTTTTGATTAAATTCACCACTCTCACAACAACGTTCAAAATCTCATGTAGGTCGGGACTAACTAAGCTGCCTTGACACGAGCGCTTCCCTGTGAATAACAGAGTGCGTCCATTGCGCATCGGGTGCTACCTGGGCCCAGGCTACAGAAAAAAAATTATTAAAAAACCTGTTTTTCACGTCAGTTCGCGCCCCACCTGGCATGTCTCCCAGTAGTGGGTCGCGACCCACAGTTTGAGAAACACTGGCATAAGGTAAGGTGAGGTAAGGTGCTCTGTGTGAATGAGTGTCATGGTGATGGTGCAAATGAGTAAGTCAAACAGTGCAACAGTGCAAGAATAAAGTCTATATATCTATATATATAACTATATTAAGGAAGGTATAAGTGTGGTCACAGTTCAGCTGTGGCATGGAGGGAGGGGTTGTGCATATGTGTTGAGAGAGTGGGAGGGGGAGAGAGTATGTGTGTGTGTGTGTGAGAGAGTATATGTGGGTGTGTGTGTGAGAGAGAGTATATGAGTGTGTGTGTGTGTGTGTGAGTGGGAGGGGGAGAGAGTATCTAGTATCTGCAAAGTGCATCTGGAAACTCTACTCTCTCTGGCTTGAGCAAGGGGTTGGGGGGTGTAACACACACACACACGCACAAATACACATAATTATACACACACACACTAAATACACATATACACACACAAACAAATACACATATACACACACACACACACAAATACACATATACACACACACACACAAATAAATATACACACACACACACACACATACAGAAACACACATTATGTCTTTCTCTCTCCTCCTGTTGCAAATAACACCATAAAGTGTAATGATTATATTGTAATTTACTGTTAGCTGGCCTACCTGCTTGTGTAGTAAGATTGTTACAGTTGATTCAGAATGCTGCAGCACGCCTGGTCTTCAATCAGCCAAAGAGAACACATGTAACTCCTCTCCTAGTTACCCTCCACTGGCTCCCTATAGTGGCCAGAATTACATTTCTTACTTTGGCCTATAGGACACTGAGTGGATCTGCTCCCTGCTATCTATAAGGTTGTATCAGCGACAGCAGGGATACGTCACTTCTGTTGATGTTCAAAGAAAACAGAGAGCTAGCTCGCTACTCCCTCCCCCTCCCTCCCGTGCAATTAAAACTCTCCTAAACACGCATCTCGTCGGTTATTGGTTGAAACACTTTATTTTGCCTTTGAGTGGGTTGCCAACCCTTGTTGGTAGCAATTGTTTTGTGTACAGATCTCGGAGCCTAGGGTGCTGAAAGATTAGATGAATGTGATCATTTATGTTTGGGCCTTTTTTGGGCCTGCAATCGCTGATACAACCTTTAATTCAGTGATCAAGATGTGCCCTGTCTGTGTGTTTGTGTGTGTGTATGTGTGTAAGGAAGGTTAATTTGGGGTGTGTTATGTCTGTGTGTGTATGTGTGTGTGTATGTGTGTAAGGAAGGTTCATTTGGGGGGTGTTCTGTATGTGTGTGTGTGTGTGTTTTTGTGTGTGTGTATGTGTGTATAATTTGGGGTGTGTTATGTCTGTCCCACCAGTGTGCTCCTCTGATCTGTCTCGCTGTGGATTCTACCGGAAACGAGGGGAGTACCTCTGTCTGGCTGACTTCCAGCATCTCTATGGCAACCGCTGTAGTCGCTGTGGTGACTATATCCTAGGTGATGTGGTGTCAGTGCTTGGACACACCTACCATCCCGCCTGTTTCAGCTGCACCCGCTGCAGGTGTGTATGTGTGTGTGTGTGTTTGTACTGTATGTATGTGTACAAACTCCTAAGCATTGATATAGCCTAGCTGCTATAATGTGGTGATGATATAGGCTAGCTGCTATAAGGTGGTGATGCTATAGGCTAGCTGCTATAATGTGGTGATGATATAGGCTAGCTGCTTTAGTGGCGGTATAATAGGCTAGGCTATAATGATATAGGCTAGCTGCTATAAGGTGGTGATGCTATAGGCTAGCTGCTATAATGTGGTGATGATATAGGCTAGCTGCTTTAATGTGGTGATGATATAGGCTAGCTGCTATAAGGTGGTGATGCTATAGGCTAGCTGCTATAATGTGGTGATGATATAGGCTAGCTGCTATAAGGTGGTGATGCTATAGGCTAGCTGCTATAATGTGGTGATGATATAGGCTAGCTGCTATAATGGAGGCAACGGGCAGGGGCGGTGGGGGGCTTAGTTGGTTGGTTGTCACTGGCTAGATGATGTAATGTGGTGATGATATAGACACTGATATTGGCTGGCTGCTGTAATATGATTATATACAGTAGGTATTGCTATAGGCTGGCTGCTGTAATATGAGGTATTGCTATAGGCTAGCTGCTGTAATGATTATATTGCTATAAGCTGGCTGCTGTAATATGAGGTATTGCTATAGGCTAGCTGCTGTAATATGATTATATAGGTATTGCTATAAGCTGGCTGCTGTAATATGAGGTATTGCTATAGGCTGGCTGCTATAATATAAGGTATTGCTATAGGCTAGCTGCTGTAATGTGATTATATAGGTATTGCTATAGGCTAGCTGCTGTAATATGATTATATAGGTATTGAGGATAGAATAGATAAGGATATATTTTTTGATCCCGTGAGGGAATTTTGTCTCTGCATTTATCCCAATCCGTGAATTAGTGAAACACAAACAGCACAGTGAACACACAGTGAGGTAAAGCAAGAATACTCCGACTTTTTTTTTTTTTTTTTTTCGACCACTCGTGCCACCCTCAGCTGCCCAAAGCCTAGCCTACTGCCCATAAGAAAAACTGCCCCTGATTTAGGATGTTGTAAAATAACAAAATTGTTGGACGTTTACATAGGTTAAACTACGCATGTTTAGCTTAAACTGTATCCTAAGTTTATTTTGCCCCCCCCTTGCCTGTTTCATTCATCCGGACCATGAGGAAGGAATTAAACATTATGTCGTCAACCTTTTTCCCCAGTTGGAATCTCTATTTCTCTAATATGCTACTCTAATGGGGCAACACTAAGGATAAGAAAATAAACCACATCCAACATGAATTAGAACTTTTAATTTTAAAAGAAATATATGAACAAAGTTTAACTTATTAGGCCTAGGCTATAGCTCATCCTGAGCATCAACAGTTTCTTGATAGCCGCAGTAGCATTAGGCTACTGACCATCAGGAACCCTGAATCGGCTAATTTATTCCGAACACAGGCAGAAAAAACAAGACTGCCTTTCCCCAGTCTTTTGCCTTCTGGATCCCCTGAAATATGTATCCAGGACCCTGTCCATGTGTGGTGCAAAGCTATACATACTGCCGTTCCCTCAGTCGATTTTGCGAAAGGATTGACACCACCAGTCCGCCCCAGCTCGAGCCGGCCAGGGCTCTTCCTACTAACAGACAAGCAGGTCTTGCTGCAGGCCCCCTGTTCCTCAATCATCCTCAACTGTTCATCGCTGTATTGCGCCTCATACAGGTAGTCACAAGCATCGGATTCGCACACCAGACCTTCGTAATCCCCATTTGCCAAATCAGTTTCAAAACTACCATCCGCCATCATCGTTACTTATCAGCTTTCTCCACAGAGCAAGAGCCTGTTAGCTTAGCTTAAAAAAAATGAGGAACGAGTGTTTGTAGTCTCACCCCCTCTACAAAGATATGGGACTTTCTGCTTAGAATGACTCAAAATGACAATTTTACATCATTCTAAGCAGGAACTACAACATTGAAATCCGTATTTCTCCCGTCTCATGGGAAAATGAGGGATTGATGCACGACCAATCAAAAAGGGGTTTCTAACGATACAAAGCTTAATGCAAATGGATGAAGTGTCCCTTTAAGTAAGCCTCTCCCTGTCGGCATGTATGTGTGTGTGTGTTTGTGTGTGTGTGCAGTAAGCCTTTCCCTGTAGGTGGGTCTGTGACGTTCAGCGGACAGGAGAGTGTGTGTCAGGACTGCATCTCCAGACAGCCCATCATGATTCACTGCCATAGCAGTAAGTCCTTCCTACATCATAATACAGTAACACTACAATTAGACACACACACAATCAGACACACACACAACACACACCCTAACACACAACTAAATGATGCGAATGCACATACACATATGTGTGTGTGTGTGTGTGTGTGTGTGTACTGTGAGCAGGTTGTGGGGAGCTGACCGAGGTGGGCCTAAAGGTGTGTGTGTGTGTAGGATGTGGGAAGCCGATCGAGGTGGGCCTAATGGTGTGTGTGTGTGTGTGTGTGAATAGAATAGATAGATAGATACTTTATTGATCCCCATGGGAAATTCAAGGAAATTCAAGGATGTTGGAAGCCGATCGAGGTGGGCCTAATGGTGTGTGTGTGTGTGTGTGTGTGTGTGTAGGATGTGGGGAGCCGATCGAAGTGGGCCTATTGGTGTGTGTGTGTGTGTGTATGTATGTGTGTGTGTGTGTAGGATGTGGGGAGCCGATCGAGGTGGGCCTAATGGTGTGTGTGTGTGTGTCTTTGTGTGTGTAGTGTGTGCAGGATGTGGGGAGCCGATCGAGGTGGGCCTAATGGTGTGTGTTTGTGTGTATGTGCGTGTGTAGTGTGTGCAGGATGTGGGGAGCCGATTGAGGTGGGTCAGTCTCTGCTGGCTCTGGAACACCAATGGCACGTCAGGTGCTTCCGCTGCCAGATCTGCAGACAGCCAATCACACGCGAGTACTTCAGCAGGTGAGCTTGCTCAGCACAGCCAATCACACGCGAGTACTTCAGCAGGTGAGCTTGCTCAGCACAGCCAATCACACGCGAGTACTTCAGCAGATGAGCTTGCCCAGCACAGCCAATCACCCGCAAGTACCTCAGCAGCTTTTAAAGGTTTTCAGGATTATTTTAAATGGCATATGATCAACTCAAAAATGCAAACTACAGGCCACTTATTGAAGGTCATAAATATTTGAGCTCTGGGTGGGTTGGTTTTGGTTATTTATGATCCACTTCTAACGAACATCTTGGTCCTCGGCCCGCGCCAGGAATCTATGTAGCGTAGCGTAGCCTCCCTACAGTCACATTAAGGAATCTATGTAGCGTAGCGTAGCCCCCCATATACAGTCACATTAAGGAATCTATGTAGCGTAGCGTAGCCTCCCTACAGTCACGTTAGCTACAAAAGACAACTCAGAATCTATGTAGCGTAGCGTAGCCTCCCTACAGTCACGTTAGCATAGCGTAGCCTCTCTACAGTCACATTAGCTAGAAAAGACAGCTCAGGTTATGAGCTGGTAAACAAGGCTGTGCTTAGCATGTAGGCTAATGGCTTGCTAACCAGCTAAGGCAAAGTAGGTGGCTGGTAGATACATCATATATGAGCTCAGACATATTTTTTGTTTACAAAACTTGAGGTTTTAGATTTCAATAGTGATTTCTTGCTAACTTTTACAAAATATAAGGGCACAAACCCTGGACTTATTTGTTAATACAGAAATACTGCCATCTAAGAGCTTTTTACAGAAATACTGCCATCTTTTTTTCAAGTTAACTTTCAAGCAACGTTGATCGTAGCCTACACAGCAGTTTTAATTACAGAAAGAATAACGTGTGAAAAATTAGCGCCGATTAATTACATTTTGTAGTGACCTTTGACCAAGTGCAGTTCTGGCTACAGTGACTGAAGGATGCAGATGAGAAAGTGCTGCTTGGTCCAGTGAACAGAACATTTAACCTACGTTCAGAAAACGCCCAGATGGAACTGTAGACAAGAGCATGTTCTCTGCGATTTCTACTGTAAGGAATTTCCGTACCATAGGAGTTCGTCAAGTCTGAAGTATCACCTCAATGCAAAACAACCCAGAGGTAGGCTAAGAGCACACCCCTTGATGATAATAAATAATGCTAGCGTATTAAAACTTATTAAAAATATGTTTATAGCAAAAATGGATGCATGCAATTAATTTAGATTATCACAGAGTATGTAATTAATTAGATTCATTTTTTTAATCGCTTGTCAGCCCTAATATAATGTTTCCACTACTACGGAAACTAGGAGCCGAAGAAAGAAAAGCTAGAAAACGGGTAAATTGTTCACTTCCACAGGTAGCTTCTATAGACATACGTGCAATCTTTTCGATCGAATACACGGGTTTCCCGTTTACCAACAAAACTAGATGCGCGCGCAGCCGTGAGGCAGAAGACGCTTGGTGGCCGTCCACAACGTTATAAACTTAACCTAAATAGTCGGCTGCTGTAAGCAACAATCGGATTTTTTTTGTATACCCCTGTTGTCTCAATGATAATAACATCTCATTTCAGACTATATTTCAAAGTTTGACGCTCATTTGGATTATTAATATAACATCGTATTTTTGTCATTTTGGCGAAGACATGCATTCCGTTAGGGATATTGAACATATTTAACATTCTCTAACCATCGTGATTTCTTTTGGTGCAGTTTTCAGCACAAAAAACTCATTTTATTCTTTTGCTCTTTTGCATTGCTCTATGCTGTTCTGTGGTGCTTTCTGCCTCTTGGTTGCGCACGCATGTTTTCGTGACGTTCCATAGAAATCCATGTATAAACCGCAGTAATGGCAGCTGATTAGAACGGTATTGTTGCGTAATCCGGAACTTTTTCCCTGGCCGGAACAAATTCACTGTGACAGCGCCGTTTTATGTCTAGAGGATCCAGATTGGTTGATAGATGTGATGTGGGTATTACGTGTGTGTCTGCACGAGTGTGTGTAGTAGCCATATTTTTTATATAGGGTGTTTGTGTATGTGTGTGTGTGTGTGTAGATAGAACGATAGAGATAGATAGATAGATAGATAGATAGATAGATAGATAGATAGATAGATACATACATACATACATACATACATACTTTTTTGTCTATGCATCTATGCATAGTGCATTTCTGTATGTGTGTGTGTGTACGTATGCATGCATGTGCATATGTGCATGTGTGTGTGTGTAGGGATGGCAGGCCATACTGTGAGGTGGACTACCATACTCAGTTTGGCATCCGCTGTGACATCTGCACCAGATTCATCACAGGCACAGTATTGGAGGTACGTGTGTGTGTGTGTGTGTGTGTGTTCAGACACAGGTCTGGAGGTTTGTGTGTGTGTGTTTTGCGAGAGAATTATGTCTGAAGTAGACGCTATGTTAGTTGATGTGTGCTAATGTTTTCATAAAATGTATTTGCAGATTTTGCACATTATAGATGTAAACAGACACATGTATAGTACTGTTAGGCTCATCATACACACACACACACAAACAGACAAACACACATACACAGACACGCACACACACAGACACGCACACACACACACACACACACACACACAGGCACACACATACACACACACACACAAACACAGACACACGTAGTAATGTTAGGCTCATTAAACATTTTGATGACATTTGTAATGTCATGCAATGAAATGTATAGTCTAGTCAGTGTTGAAAACAACACTTTACTATGATGTATAAATGTGTGTGTGTGTGTGTATAGTCCAATCAGTGTTGAAAACAGCGCTTTACTATGATGTATAAATGTGTGTGTGTGTGTGTGTGTGTGTGTGTGTATAGTCAAGTCAGTGTTGAAAACAGCACTTTACTATGATGTATAAATGTGTGGCGTGCGTGTGTGTGTGTGCGTGCGTGTTTGTTAGGTGGGAGGACGACAGTTCCACCCTTCCTGTGCCCGATGTGCTCACTGCCACCACATGTTCCTAGAAGGAGAGGAGCTCTACCTCACAGGTACACACCACAGGTGTGTGTGTGTGTGTGTGTGTGTGAATAAGTATGTGAATGTGCATCTGTGTGTGTCTGAGAGAGCAAAAGACAGAAATTTGAACACACACACACACACACACACACACACACACACACACACACACAGGGTATTCAGTACCTGATAACAATCTAGGGCCCTATCATGACAGTCTAAAGCGCATCGTCACTAGTCAAAAGCTTATTCAAATTTAGTAGGATGTCCAGTCCCCATTGGGAGTGTTTTCGTTATCAAACGTCGAGCGCATGGCGCTACAAGGTGTTCCTAGGTTTCTAAATCAGTCATGGGTGTATTTGGGGCGTAACATAATTTAAACCAATGAGAATTACATCTGTCATTCCCTTTAACGGCGCGAAGCGCATTGTCAAAGAATGCATCAGTATTTTGACAGTCAATGGCGCGTTTGAAGGAGACTGCTTACAAGACCGTATGGAATAGTCATTCCACTAAAACATGCTTTACCTAGCATAGCCTTCATGCATTTGCACTCGTCTATTATTTGAACTCATTGGCAAAGTGAAACTAACTTCACCATGGTGTCAGTCAATGACAAGACAGTCATACGCAGTAAGTGTAAGTAAGTATATATACTCTTTTGATCCCGTGAGGGAAATTTGGTCTCTGCATTTATCCCAATCCGTGAATTAGTGAAACACACTCAGCACACAGTGAAGTGAAGCACACACTAATCCCGATGCAGTGAGCTGTCTGCTACTGAAGTGAGGGATTAGGTGCCTTGCTCAAGGGCACTTCAGCCGTGCCTACTGGTCGGGGTTCGAACCGGCAACCCTCCGGTTACAAGTCCGAAGCGCTAACCAGTAGGCCACGGCTGCCCACAAGTTACTTTCACTATTGACTGACAATGGGTTACCATCGAAAACATAGGCTGGAAAAAGCGACACTTACCCTTTGTGTGTCTGTGGAGGGAAAATTCCTCAGTGCATTCAATGCAAAATAGGAATGATACAAATGCCAGTGTATAAAGTCAATTGCGCTACGTGCAAGATAGAGCCCAAACAGATAAACAAACAAACAAATAACCAGACAAACAGATAAACAAACAAACAAACAAATAAGCAGACAAACAGATAAACAAACAAATAACCAGGTAAACAAACAAACAACCAGACAAACAGGTAAAGAAACAAACAAATAACCAGACAAACAGATAAACAAACAAATATCCAGACAATCAGGTAAACAAACAAACAAATAACCAGACAAACAGGTAAACAAACAAACAAATAACCAGACAAACAGATAAACAAACAGTTTGTTTTCCAGGGGCAGAGCTGTGGCATCCAGAATGTAAGAAGGCAGAAAGAGCAGAGAGAAAGCTCAGGGTAAGCCATACACACACACACACACACACACACTAACACTCACACTCTCCACTCTCACACACACACACACTAACACTCACACTAACAATTCTCACTTTTTTACATACTAATACTAATACTAATACTTTTCACACACATATATTTCAATACCTCATACTTCTCTCATACACTTACACTTCACATACTCTACTTTCTTTCGCTATAATGACAATACTAATACTTCATACTTCTCCACTTTACACACTTCACATCTAATACTTCTCTTCACTTCTTACACACACACACATTTAATACTCTCATACTTCTCATTTAATATTTACATATTACATATTTAATACTTCATTTAATAACACTTCTTACTTCACATACACTATTTAATACTTACATTTCTTTACACACACATACACATACTAATCCACTTTCATTTACATTAATCAATACTAATATACTCTTACTATACGTATTTAATACTTTCATACTTCATACACTATTACACATATTTAATATTCTTACATATTACTAATACTTTTCTATCACTTCACATTATTGCTAATACTCTAACTTTCCATTTCATTATTAAGACTTAATACTTCATATTTTCTATTTCATATATAATATATTTAACATCTACATATTACATAGTTTTTTTTCACATATTACATTCATTAATTTCCATTTCTACATATTCATATTAATACTTACACACACACACAGTCTTTCTAACACACATATTACTCCACTTCACTCTTACTCACACACTAATACTCTCTAATTTTACACACCACACACTAACACTTTTTACACTCTCCACTCAACACTCAATACACAACTTTACACACACACTAACACTCACACTTCAACACACACACATATTTAACACTTATATATTAATATTACTAATATTTTACATTTTCTTTTTCATACTTAACACTCACACACACACATATTATTATCAATATTATTCTCTTCTCTCTCACACACATGCACACACACACACACTCACAAACCATACTGAAAGAATGCTGAGGGTAAGACACACAAACAGATACACACAAGCACAGTCAGTAATTTGTGATCTCTTTGCGTTTATATGTGTGTGTGTGTGTGTGTGTGTGTGTATGTGTGTGTATGAGACAGCGCAGACGTGCATCGGAGACCTCAGCTTCCTCCAGTATCGGTTCTCCTGGTCATGTGATTAGAGTAAGTAGCCAATCAGTAGCCAGCAGCTACGGCATATCTCAAAAGATTGTTTGTTACTGTGGTTCCGTTTCATCATGAAGTTCACTATTCGTCATTACTCCAATGGTGCATGAGTGTGTGTGTGTATGTGTGAGTGTGTGTGTGTATGTGTGTGTGTGTGTGTCTCTGTGTGCGTGTGTGTTTGTCTGTGTGTGTGCGTGTGTGTGTTTGTGTGTCTGTGTGTGTGTCTGTGTGTGTGTGTGTGCGTGTGTGTGTGTGTTTAGGTCAGATTGGGTAATGAGTGTCTGGATTATAAAACTGTAGCTGCGCTGCCTGAGGACAAAGCCATTCATGAGATGGAGAGTCCAGTTCAACGGCACCAGGTACCTGCCACACACACACACACACACACACACACACACACACACACACACACACTCAAAACACTAGCTGTCCACAACATGGATACACAGTAGACACAGGGCTCCAGACTAACTCTGCATTGGTTGCACTGGTGCGCCTAACACACACACACACACAAACACACACACACTAATATATTATACACACACACAAACTCAAACACACACACACACACACACACACTCACCAGGGCTCCTTGTTGCACTGGTGCACATAACACACACTCACACACACTAATATATTATACACACACACACAAACACAAACACACACCGGGGCTCCAGAGTAACTCTGCATTGGTTGCACTGGTGCGCAAACTTTTTTATTTAGGTGCACCAGCACAAAATTACCCAAATGTTTCATCGCGCCGCCTTTAACGTCACGATTTCAAGGTCATCTTTTTATCGCTCTCCATATACATTCCGTGTCTGAACTGTTGTCAGAGCATGGACCGGGAATTACAGTATTGATTTGGGGCCCCCACCACCTTGACGCCATCAGTAATATTGATTCACAGTAGTGGTGATCCTAGGTTCTCCTTGACCCTCCACACACACAGAAAAGGATGGCTTGTCATATGTTTCTGTTTCATATTTTGGAATTTATTAACTTCATTAACTATATATTTGGTCAATCATTTATAGTATTTTATGATCTGCATAATTACCGTACTAATAGCTTTAGTAACTTGAATACTTATAATGATTTTTAAACTATTGCAGTTGTCTTTAATGTCATTACAGTGGTGGTGTGTAGGTCTAATTAAGTGCCTGTCACTTTAAGAAGAAGGTGAACGTAATTAGCTTCTCACAGATTTAGGAAAGAGGAAAATAGTCACGCACAGTCCAAGGATATATGGATGCAATTCATTATGTTTTCTATGTCATTGGATAAAATAAATGTTCAAAAAACTAACAAGTCAAAGAAAGTCTTTCTGGGATCATAGAAAAGAGAAGTGTCTTGCGATGTTAACTTCTATGATTTTGGTGAGCACTAAATTAATGATGGACACGTGAGCTAACGGGATAGTTACCCTAGAAGGAACTCTCTGAAGATGTAAACGTTTCCCAAAAGTTGTGTAGCTTATTTTGGAAATGTCATTAAACCCAACAGTAGGCCTAAATTAACTAAATGCCATAGCCTAGGTAGGTTAGCAACACAAGTTGATTTGCTGACTTGCACCTCTTAAGTTTAACATTAGCCTTCTATCATTTGTTGCTGTGCAGCCATAGCATCACTTAAACTAGCAGCCATGTAGCTACTTATCACATGACAGCTGCAGGTTAAAAGCTGCGTGTGTGTGTGTGTGAGGAGAAAAGAAACAAAGGCTACGGGAAGCACGACTGTCATTCTTAAAAGTATGATAAAACAATAATAATATACTAATAAAATTAGGTATTGTGACATTTCTAATTTCAGGGTATTGCAATACTTTTGTAGTATTGGTGTACCATGCACCACTAGTCACCAGAGAACAAACGCTTATTTCGTGGAGAGACAGCAGATGCGAGTGAAAGTCTAGGTGCTCACCCTTATGACGTTAGGTGAACCAGTGCAACCCAGGGAAAAAAATTTGGTCACATGTGCAACCAAAATGGTTGCACTCTAGAGCCCTGAGATAGTCTGGTGGGATGGGAGTGTTTGACTTATTTTGTGTGTGTGTGTGTGTCTGTGTGTGTTTGTGTCTGTATGTGTGTATGTGTGTGCGCGCAGGTGTTTGTGTGTGTTTGTGTCGGTCCGTATGTGTGTGTGTGCTTGTGTGTGTCTGTATGTGGTGTGTACGCGCGCGTCTGCGGGGTGTGTGTGTGCGCGCGGATGCGCAGGTTCTGTGGTTTGTGCGTATGCGTACGCGCAGGTGTGCAGTGCGCAGATGGTGTGGTGTGTGCAGACGCGCAGGTTTGAAGGTGGTTTGTTTGTGTGTGGTGTGTGTGTGTGTGTGTCTGTATGTGTGTGTTTGTGTGTGTAGGGTGTAGCTTTCAGTCGGCGCCAGCGTTCCTCCAGCGTAGACTCCTACAGCCAATCTGCATCTCCCCCACTCCATTACTACGGCACAGGTACTCACACACACACTCCATTACTACTGCACAGGTACACACACACTCACACACAAACACACAGGTATACACACACACACTCCATTACTACTGCACAGGTACACACACACACACACACAGGTACACACACACACACACACACACACACACACACACACTCCATTAATACTGCATAGGTACACACACACACCATTACTACTGCACAGGTACACACACACACTCCATTACTACTGCATAGTAGTGTTGCACGGTGCACCGATACTACAAAAGTATCGCAATACCCTGAAATTAAAAATGTCACAATGCCTAATTTTATTAGTATCGATACTTCTGAGAATGACCGTGTTCTTTTGAAGTAACATGCGTGTGCACAAGGCATGCTTCTAGCGCTTCCTCCCCTAACCTGTGGCTGTGCGTCTTTTCTCCTCACACACACATAAGCGCAGCTGTCGTGCTATAAACAGCGAGACATGGCTGCTAGTTCAAGTGATGCTATGGTAACACATAATAATAGGCTAATATCAAGTTGATTTGCTCACTTGCATCTCTCAAGTTTGTATTGCTAACCTACCTAGGCTGTGGAATTTTGGTCATTTAGGCCTACTATTTGGTTTCAATGTAATTTAGAAATAGGCTAAGCAACCATTGCAAACTTTTACATCTGAAGAGAGATCCTTGCTAACTATCCCGCTAGCTCAGGTCACGTTTGACAATAGTGCTCGCTAAAATCATTAATGAACATTGCAAGACACTCCCCAGAAAGATTTTCTTCGACTTGTACATTTTTTGAACATTTATTTTATCTAATGACATACAAAACATAATTAATTGCATCCACATATCCTTATGCGCTATGTGCAACTTTTATTCACTAGACTAAAACCGTGAGTCAAGGTAAATTACTCTCACGTATCTCTTAAAGGGACAGGCACTCAATTACACCTACACATCACACATCAATGCTCTGGTACACACACACTCACACAGGTACAAACACACACTCACACACAGGTATACACACACTCACACAGGCATACACACACACACTTAGGGCCAGATGTACGATATTTTAACGAAGGCCATGGACAAACCGCAGTAGATTGAGGAACACTGTCAGACCCAAAGTTTCCGTCAGATTTATCAACTAGTGTAAACTGCACCTTTCTCTGCCTTTCTCCGCCCATAAACGCAATTTACTTAACGCCCACAACTGAATGGCAGAGCCTATACAAGCGTGCAGTTGAATGAAGTTAACTGATGACAACATTAAAAAGAATCAAACGTTTAGCGATCATGAAATTATACCATATATGATAAGATGTCAACAAGCAGGGGTGCTAGCATCTAAACCCATGGGTGCTAACATCTACACATGTCTCATGGTGCTTTACAGAGTGTTTAATCAGAGAAAAGAAAAGAAAAAGAAGGCCCATGGGTAACGGGCGAGGAAAAACTTCCTAGAATTGGAGATGCATATAGGAAGAAACCTCGAGCAGATCCACGACTCAAGGGCCTGACCCATCTGCCTAGGGTCAGATACAGGATAGTAAGATCTGTATACATGACAAATGCATAAGTTAGTCAGGTGTAGAGAATAGAACATGGTGTTTAAAGCCAAAAACCCATGGGTACTAGCATCTAAAACCCATGGGTGCTAACATCTAAAACCAGTGGTGGAGGAAGTACTGAAACTCAGTACTTAAGTAAAAGTACAAATAAACAAATAAATATTTACTTTAGTAAAAGTACCACAATGACAACCCTACTTAAGTAAAAGTAAAAAATACCTGCTTTTAAATGTCCTTTAAGTATTAAAAGTAAAAGTATTTGCATAATCATTTATTCTCTTAATATCTATATTCTAATAAAAAAATTATGGGCTGTGACATTTTAATTAAGCTCGTTTTAGGTTATAGTAGTCATAGTTTTAAGCTAATGTAATTGTGCTTACCATCTGTGGCCCAGTTTACATTCTGACTTACAATTCTGGAGAATGTAATTCTGGTTATCTACTAGGGTGATCTGCTGAGTTAATTTAATATCATTCAGTAAAATATGAGCCTAAAGTTTAACGGGGTAGACAAGGGAAACGTCCGATGGATCCTAATGCCAATTCTGCTGGTCCCGATTGAACAGAAAAGTTGTTGAGAAAGGTGTCTTTATGAGAAGGTTCAGTTTCACTTGCGCAGACGCGCATAGACATTGAACGAGCGTTCAATACTACCCCCCAATTTTAGGCTATGCCTCTTTATTTGATTACACACAATTAGGAAATATATCCTAATCTGGAAAATGTTTTTTTTTGGCCAGCGGTTCTATAATAGTCTACCATTAATTTGTGCCGCATATGATCAGACGTGTGACAGACGCATGAGCGCCTGTAACTTCGCTGCTCCGCGGACTAGCAATCTCATCGGGGAGGAGGCCCTAACGCTGCAGATAATAGACAGAGAAAGGCAAGCATATGCTCGAGGCACAGAACACATTTGCATGTCCAGTGTAGCCATGGGTCTGATGAATATAGCCTACCGAATGCAGATGCTACAAGATCACGCTTTGCCTGGTCTAGACTAGAAGCCTATGTTTCAAAGCTTTAGAAGCGGCGCACGTAGCGCTCTAGAATCTCAACCCAGCCCCCTGGTAAAACAAACATGTTTGTCAGAGACAAAAAAAATACTAAAATGTAGCCTAACGTAAAAAGGAACAATGGTGTTGTAGAAATGTAGCAGTAAAAGTAAGAGTAAAAGTACAGATAATTGGTGCAAAATGTAACGAAGTAAGGGGTTACCATCGAAAACATAGCCCTAAAAAAGCAACACTTAACCCAATAATGTTCGAATAATTGTAATGATAATGATTTTTGGAGGGTGTAAGATAGCGGTTTTTGGATCATGCGCCAATCCATAACTTATGTTGTTAATTGCCACACCCCTGGGCGCAACGTTTGATAAAAGTGGAGTGCATGGCGAAAAATCCTTACCTTATTGAGTGCAAGATAAGAATAAGCCTTGCGTCTCGCTTTGCGCCCCAGGTACACGATAGGGCCCCTGCAGATATGCACCAAATACACTGATGTTTATGATATTATATATATATTATACTTAACTGTGTGTCCTCTGGTTACAGGATCAGACAGTGCACAGCATACACTGATGTTTATGAGATACTTAATTGTGTGTCCTCTGGTTACAGGCTCAGACAGTGCCAGAAGCTCACCCTATCACAATCAGCCTTGCGCATACTACACCCCACCAACCAGGAACAAGACTCCAAAACACTTCCACCTTCCAGGTACACCCTGTCCCACACTCAAGGCGTATGCCCTGTCCCAGTTACTCACTCGCCCTTTCAAACACACTCGTGTACACATGGTGTATGCCCTGTCCAACACACTCATAGCGTATGCACTGTCCAACACACTCAAGGTGTATGTCCTGTTTAACACACTCATAGCGTATGCGATGTCCCACACACTCAAGGTGTATGTCCTGTCCAACACACTCATAGCGTATGCGATGTCCCACACACTCAAGGTGTATGTCCTGTTTAACACACTCATAGCGTATGCACTGTCCCACACACTCAAGGTGTATGTCCTGTTTAACATACTCATAGCGTATGCACTGTCCCACACACTCAAGGTGTATGTCCTGTTTAACACCCTCATAGCATATGCCCTGTCCCACACACTGAAGGTGTATGCCCTGTGTCCACACACTCATAGCGTATAGCGTATGCCCTGTGTCCACACACTCATAGCGTATAGCGTATGCCCTGTGTCCACACACTAATGGCGTATCCCCTTGCCAACACACTCATAGCGTATAGCGTATGCCCTGTGCCCAACACACTAATGGCGTATGCCCTGTCCAACACTCTCATGGCGTATGCCCTGTGTCCACACACTAATGGCGTATGCCCTGTCCAACACACTCATGGCGTATTCCCTGCACTGTCCCACACTCAAAGGGACTATCTCTTGTTTTAGCCTTTTTTTGGACATAAAAATTTAACACAGTTCTATGAGCTACTGATTGAAGAGGCTCCCCCTAGAACCGCACCATTCTAGAACTGTACCAGATTTTACCCCTACCTTTTTTTGTCATGTCGTTAGAATATTATTTGGTATAGGATTTTAATATCTAAATTATTTTTAGTATTAATATTAGTGCAATGGAGAGTTACTGCTTCATGTCATACATCACACATCACACCATGTTCCTACAGTAACAGACGTTAACTTTAATGGTGCCAAATGCCTGGAGACATGAATGCCCCGAAGGTTGTCAGTTTTGCATTTAATAGTGGCTCGAATCGGACTTGACTCGGATGAGTAGTGGACTCGACTCGGACTTGACTTGGAATTTTTTTTTTAAGTATATTTTTGGGCTTTTTATACCTTTAATCAGATAAGACAGTGGAAAACGACAGGAAGTGAGTGGGAGAGAGAGTCGGGGTGGGATCCGGAAAGGACCCGGGGGCTGAGGGGCTCGAACCCAGGTGGGCGTGCAGTGCAGGTGCCCCAGCCAGTTGCGCAACAGCTGGGGCAGAATTTTTTTTATGGACTTGGACTTGAACACTGGAGACTCTAACCTGGACTTGGACTTAAGGCATAGTGACTTGACTATAACACTGCCTAGTATAAGTATAAGTATATATACTTTTTTGATCCTGTGAGGGAAATTTGGTCTCTGCATTTAACCCAATCGGTGAATTAGTGAAACACAAACAGCACACAGTGAACACACAGTGAGGTGAAGCACACACTAATCCCGACGCAGTGAGCTGCCTGCTACAACGGCGGCGCTCGGGGAGCAGTGAGGGGTTAGGTGCCTTGCTCAAGGGCACTTGACATTAGGCTTGCTCAAGGGCACTTGACATTAGGCTAGCAGCCTATTCAACATCATAGATATATATACTGACTAGATGTCGCCTTGACTGCTGTTCTTTGGAACGAGTTCGTCAATCGAGACGCCATCTTGCCACGGTGATCCACTCCTCTATAACGCATTAGCGTCAATCTAGGCAAAGATCTAACGAAAATAAAATCACCATAAATCGTCAAAATCTCAAGCAATTATCTCGTTTTTTGGGTTGTTCCAACTGACAGGCATGTGTTAATGGTCGAGTCTAGAGAAAACTAAGCTTTTGACGATAGTAAAGATACATTTACCCGTCTAGCCCCATAGACTCCCATTCATTCTGCATTAGCTAACGGCGGCCCCTAGAGGAACAATGAGTGAACTGCAACCAGGTTCGATACAATGAAAGTAAACAGGCTCTCCGTAGACAGGCTCTGGTTGAGGCCACATACCTCTCATCTCGTTGACTCATGCAAGTTGTAATCTCACCAGAAGTTGCTGTAGATCTGTAGAACTTTACTTCCGTGCTTTAACATGGTCTGCTACTACATACGCCAGTCGTTAGGCCCTACTTTTATAATCATGGGTCAACGCTTTGGGAGCTAAATTCACAAAAAAGCCATGAGAAAGGTGATTTTCTAACGGTTCAACAACGAAACCGAGTTTGCCATCATTGTGAGAAGTTCCCAAATTTGTCGCTAATCGTTAAAAAGGTTTTCTATCGCTGGGGATGGCCAAACGTTGCTAAATAGGTAACACTGACAATACGGGAAAACTCGTTTAGAGCTTCAGAGCCCCGCTCCAAGATGGCGGCGGTCTTGACGCATGCTGAGAAGCAGAAGGCGACATCTAGTCAGTATATATATATCTCTGATTCAACATGAAGTAATGAAACGGACAGCATAGTTATTTAAGACACTGGGGGCGGTGGTAGCATAGCGGCTAAGGAGCTGGGCTAGCATGCGGTAGCCTGAAAACAATTCCTGGCTTCCACCATTGTGCCCTTGAGCAAGGCACTTAACACCGAGTTAAATGCAAATACTGAAGTCTACTGACAGTTACCATGGCAAAGGCTAAAATAAGCATAGCCTACTCCAGTACAAAATCCTCATGTCTGCCCGGGTTATGGCAGCGATCAAATTGCCATTAGAGTAGCAGCTCCTTTCTTACATGAACATAAAGTAATGAAACGGACTGCATTCCTATTGAAGCAACAGATGTTCACTGCCAAACAAAAAGCTCATGATTGCAGGAAGCACTCTGGGAAAAAAGGAATCAGCTTTGCTGATGTCATCCTTATTGTTCTCATGTGTCCAGAAGGTTTTCATCATGTGAAAGTACCCAGATAACATTTTCCTTTGGGCCGGATCCGCATAAAAGCCTTTAGATCCGCCTGTAGCGGACATACGGTATCTGACTGTGGGCCAGATCTGCACCTGATAGAGGTTTCAGCTCTGCTAGCAATGCTGTTTTATCACCGGTTTACAGATTTGTCCCAGGTCTGTTTTCCGTAACTCAACCGGAAGTCAAGAGATGCGTTTAAAACTCTGATTTGGCCCTCTCAGTCTCTCTATTATGCAGCAGATCTAACTTGAACGTTATGCTACTCGTTTTAATTGGGAACGAGAGGGAGAGAGGGTGGAAGTTTCCAGCTGGCTTGTGATAATTGGTAATTGATTTCACCTTTTTAATATAAGAAACTTTTAAAAGGAAATCATGAGAACAACAAAAACCACGCGAGGAGATTGCGGAATTATCCGGTTCACACTATGCTACTGACCATTTACAATGTGAGGGCACTTTGACATAGGTTGCACGCACTGTGATTTGGACTGATAGAATATGAAGAGTGGTCAATTGCCTTTGTGTAATGGAATTGGTGAGTCTTGAAGTCTTCAATAATCCGTTTCCCTTAAACTAAGCATTTACATGAAGCACATGATAACTATGCCAATTGAAACACTTTCCACTTAGATAGCTAGGTGGCTACCAGGTTCATAATTCACTTTTAATTGCAAACAGAAAATATCTAACTAGCATCATTACATGCTTCTATTTCCACAGGAATGAAGGTTGTTTACACCAACTTAATATACTTATCATTGTGCTATAGGCCTAAATGTGGCACAAACAATGTTAGAGTTTGTGGAATGACCATAGGCTATATTTGAATGGAGCTGGCAAAATATTATGAATACTGTGTAGAGTAGACAATGCTCTTAAAGTGACAGTACACCATTTGTAAATTAGTTTTTTTTCCCCCGCATTTGAAGTGAAGTGTCCCTCATTTGGGGTTGAGGAAGTTGGCAACCCTAGGCCCAGGTGGTAATAATGACATTAATTAAGGTGAAAATTCCCGCAATACCACCAACGTCGGCAATGTTGAGGAGCAACCTAGACAGAGATAAGTATGCAATCTCCGTGTCGGACGACGAGGTTTGGAAAGCTTTGAAACAAATTAACACCAGGAAGGCAGCCGACCCTGACCACATCTCTGAGATCCTGTGCTGATCAGCTGTCTGGAGTGTTTACATCTATCTTCAATGACTCTTTAACTCAGTCAGTGGTCCCGACTTGTTTTAAACAATCAGTTATAGTCCCGGTGCCAAAAAATAACAAACCCTCATGCCTGAACGACTATAGACCTATAACACTATTGACCCACTGCAATTTGCTTACCGATCTAATAGATCTACTGAGGATGCCATCTCTCATGTCCTTCATACCACCCTTAGGAATATTGACAGTGGAAAAGGGAATTATGTGATGCTGCTGTTTATTGATTATAGTTCAGCTTTCAACACCATTGTTCCTCACATGCTGGACTCTAAGCTCAAAGATCTTGGACTAAACACTTCCCTCTGTGACTGGATTTTGAACTTTCTTTCTGGCAGACCCCAGGTAGTGAGAATGGGCCAGTTCACCTCAAATTCCATCATTCTGAACACAGGAGCTCCACAGGGCTGTCTTGAGCCCACTGCTCTACTCTCTACATTTACGACTGTGTGTCATCTCACAGCTCCACTTCCATCATTAAGTTTGCTGATGATACAGTAGTCCTGGGCCTCATCTCCGACAACGATGAGACTGCCTTCTTGGAAAAGGTGAAAAAGCTGATTACCTGGTGTCACGCAAACTGTCTCCAACTGAATGTTAGCAAAACCAAGGAGCTAATTGTAGACTTCAGAAGGAGGCAGCAGCAGACTTACACCCCTCTCTTGATTGATGGAACACAGGTAGAGAGAGTTAGTAGTTTTAAATATCTGGGAGTACACATTCTCTGAGGACCTGACCTGGGGTACTCACATTCAAGGTTAAAAAGTCCAGACAACTAATGTACCATCTAAGACAACTCTGGAAATGCAGGTTCCCCCCAGTGATTTTACACATTTTACACTGGGGTCATAGAGAGTATACTGACGCAGTGTATCACTGTGTGGTACTGTATGCTAACAGCACTGAGAAAGACCGCAACGGCTTGCAGAGAGTGGTGCGCTCAGCCAAGCGCATCTCTAGGACTTAGGACTCTAGGACCTCCCTGCATGATATATACATCAGCCGTTGCAAGAACAGAGCCACTAAAATCGTAAAGGACTCCACCTCCACCCATCCCAGTAACTGTCTGTTCAGTTTGTTGAAGTCAGGCAAGCACTTCTGCAGTTTGAAGGCCAAAACTGAGAGACTAAGGAAAAGCTATTTTCCTCAGGCCATTAGACTCCTCAACATGGACATGCCAACTCTTATGAACACCATGGACTCCATCCCATTTTAATAACATTATTATTATTATTTATTATGACCGCCGCTTAGAGGTTTAGTCAGATTGTTTTTTTTTTCTTCTTTTTTTTCTTTTTCGCATGTCCAAATTTCCGTCAAGGATTCCCGGGACACTGAAAGACCGGGGTAGACGAAACTTGGTGGGCATGTAACCCCATATGGATAGCATGGAACCATCGTTTTTCGTTTTGATCTGTAGCCCCCCACTGGACTGCACCCCGAAAGGAGGGTAGGGCAGACACAGTTTTCTGTGAATATCTCGAGAACCGTAAGGTTTAGGAGGACCATTTTTTTTGTATGTTGATCTCAAGGGGCCATGTCAACCCATTCCATAACCACTCATTTCATGTATAGCGCCACCTAGTTAAACACAAAAAGTAAAAATGAGGTGTTGTAATCGCGGGTATCTGTGACCTAACATAGTCAAAACTGCACGAAATTGGAAGTGTAGGATCATTATGACACCCTCTGAATGCACGCCAAGTTTAGGTGGAATTCCGTTCATGGGGGCCACACAATAAATTAATTTATGTTACTATACACCAACTGGCCTGTAGGTGGCCGGAGACAGTTTTCTGTGAATATCTCGAGAACCGTAGGGCCTTTTCCACCTTTTTGTATGTTGGTCTTAAGGAAAACATGTGCTGGACTGGGCGGCGGTCATATTTTGTACCGCTCTGCGGTACATCTAGTTATGTTTATAATGCTATATTTTTCAAACCTGATTGCATTAGCTTACGTTAGCTAGTCAGCTCATTCACATAGATCATAGACTGTTCTATACAGTCTATGACATAGTGTTTTAACATTAGACATGCTATGAGGGGGAACACAAATTTTATCTTGATAAAATACATTTCATTCAGCATGGTAACTCTATATTCAGATTGTCTTCAGGATCTTCTCCAACACACATCCTCTACATACTTACAGCACACTGCCCCCACCTACCCACACACACACTATACACACACAGTCACTGCTCCACTCCCCTCCCGCCCACACACACATCTTCACTGTCATCACTCACATACATCATACATACAGTACTCTGCTTGCAATAGTAAGTCCCTTCATCATACTTGCAGCACACTGCCCCCCCCCCCTCCCTACACAGCACATTATTTCATCAGGAAGCTTCTCCAACACACATCCCCAACATACTTACAGCACACTGCCCCCCCCCCCCCATACACAGCACATTGTTTCATGAGAAAGCTTCTCCAACACATATATTGCACACTGCCCTCTCACCACATACACAGCACACTATCCCATCTTCCCTGTCATCCCCCCAACACACACACCAAGACCCCAAGGGTTATCCCCTTGAGCCGTGGATCTGCCCAAGGTTTCTTCCTTGGTAAGGGAGTTTTTCCTTGCCCCTGTTGCTCTTGGGTGCTCCTTGTTGGTGCCCCCCATCCCAATCCTCCCCCACCTTTCTTATGCAGCCCTTGCCACTTAATCTACTAAACTCCTCTTCTACCCCCCCCCCATAAATGCACAAATAGGCTGACACCAGACATAATTTCACTGCATTTCTTACTTCCAATAACTATATGCATGTGACAATAAACTTCCTTGTATCCTTGCTGGTTATCAATGGGTTTGTGATTAGGTGAAAGTCGCTCTTCAGGTGAAAAATGGAGCAAATGAATGTGATTATTGTCTTTAAACCTGATATAGATTAACTTGCTAGATGGCGAGTTTTATGGCGTTATGAACTGAAAAGTAGTCTAGTGTCCACGAATTGTGAACGAGGGGATTTCAGTTATGAATTTCAGGGGAGGCAGTAGGAGCAAAACCTAGACTATTTTAAGTTATTAAGTGTGCTTGCAAAGCAGCACACTTATTGTTCTTCTTAAGTTTTATTATTATTTTTCCCGTCTCCCTAATTTTTTGTCAGCCCTAGCGCCTAGGCCCTTTGAGACAGAGACACCGTTCCAACTTTAAAACGCCTGGTCAGTACCGGTGTAAGTTGGTCGAGATGACGCCAGGTGGGCGTGCCGTTAGTCCGCCATATTGATTGAACAGAAAGCGAAACTAAATTTTCACAGGTCACAAATTTGGTCCTAACGCCACTAAAACTTGGCGTACATTATCCTTGGACCAAGCCTCACAAATGTTAGTGGAAGGATTTTTGATTTTCGAAAAGGGTTTGCCCGTCACAGCCAAACAAAATCGGCGGCGAAGTTCAAACAGGAAGTCGCCCATATCTCAGGAACACTGTCACATATCGATACCAAATTTTGTATATGAACTGGGGACTCCAGTGTGAGGGTGCATAGGCAAAAAAAAAAAAAAGAAATATTCCAAAAGTTTCCATCATTTGGCAAACCACCCACGGGTATTGGTAACTCACACCATTCACCTATTCACCATTCACCTTCTATCACAATGCCTTCCATGTATGCACAATGTCTCAGAGCAGACACAATGTCTCCAGGCAACCTCGCCCAATCATGAAATCCTTGCTCTGCCATGGGATAGTATGAACTTACGAACTGAAATAGCAAGGAGAACAGTAGCTATATATAGCTTACATAATAGAGTTGTTTTCACATTGACGGTATTCAAATTAAATTTTTCATTATTGTTAAATGTCATGATGGGAGAGTATTATTAAAAATGTTACAAGTATGCAAATTCATATGTTTACGGGAAATTAGGTTTTACTGGGTTGTTTTGTAGTAAAGACATGCAAGGCATTCTGGGCCATGTAATAGACAAACAGTGGTCGGCAGCGTTAACTTGATTTCCTGTATTAATATGAATAGGTGTTTCTGTAAACCTAGAAACAATAAACAGCTATCTCTGTTACAAAAACGAGCTGGTAATCGCCGCTGAAGAGGGAACTATGATAAAAGATTGTTTTCCTAAAAGCATGGAGTTGACGAAAGAATAAACAAGCAATGTCACGTTAATGTTAAATAGCCTACCTATCTGAACACTAGGTGGCAACGTTGTATTACATTTCACTAGTGTAGCCTACTTGAAATACGGTGTGAGATTCACAAGTAAGGAAGGTGCAAATATTATGTAATTTATCATGGGAAATTATTGGAAATGTTATTTCTTGTTTATTCTTGCAAACCACACACATCCATTCGGAATCACACGCATACACATGTAATACTGAAAGACTATCATTTTACGTTTATTTGATGTCGCCTAGCAACACAGCCTTCAGAGCAAAGATTCTAGAACGGCTTCAGAGAGACACGCTTGAGTTTGTGGCCAAGAACCTAAAATATCGGTTTCCATGTGCTGGATGGTGTGCATCCTTTATGAAAGTAAGTGTTTTATACAGTTAACGTTACAGACATAATGAGTCATGTTGTAGTGGTCAACATAAATGTGCCCTTCTGTTATTAGAATGCTAAGCGGAGAAGCATGCTAAGCAGAGATTTAGTATCATTCATTTCTTGTGTGGCTAGCTATAGGGAGGAGATGTATGTTGCTAATTGGGATTTATGTTGTTTAGCGCCAATGCCATGGTCATTTGATATGAGATGCTTGCACTGTTCGAATCTCGTCCGCGTGTAACTTTAGGACTGCTATTTTTCTTACTAACAGTAATTCACGCGAAGCACTTTAGCCCTAAAAAGTACAGTAGCACCTACGCCTGTGACAGCTTAAGGAACTTGCATTGTAGGCATAACTAAGGGATGCAATAACACCACCAACAACCAAAACTAGCCTACTCATTGTCAACATGTACATGAAATGTAACGTTTCATGTGAATCAAATTAAAATGTTTTCTTTGCAAACGTAGGCATAGGCGTATGGTGACAAATTAATTTAATAATGCTGCTGTGTGAATCACGGTAAGCGTGCAGGAAGTGGCCACTTCTTAATGGGACCCACTGTATGGAAGTGGGCTAAGTAAAATAGATATGTTTTAAATAAGATAAGGTTAATCAGAATTCTACGATATGCCCGCTTGACAACGGCAGAGATAGAACTGGCCTTTGGCCATAGCAACCATCCATTTAGAACGACTGGCCTTCATAGCAACCAAAGATCTGAGCTGTGTTGCAATGTGAGGCAAAGTATAGAACAGTGATGAAACATACAGAGACAGGTCAAGAAATATAGTGTAGACAGTAGTATACAGTTGATTTACAGACGGTGGTTTAGAGTAATATGAAGTATTCCTTTATTCTGAGATAGGCTACATCAATAGGCTCTCAAAACAACCCCAGGCAACAAAACAATCCCAAACAGACATAAGGTCTTTATAGATCAAATCCATATAGATTATTTGTCAAATAAACCAGTAAAACATAATTTGTGGGATGGAATATAACATATATATAACATTCACACTCATAGCTCATATTTTTTTTTAAAAATAAATCAGTGAAAAGTATCCTGACAAACAAGCAGCTTTTAATGCCTTGGTCATATTCCTCATAATTTCAATTCCTCTGTAGGTTACCTGATAGCCCAGTTTGAGAGGCAAGACGCCATGGACATTATTTATTTTGCAGCCAATCACTGCTGTCATTTTATTTTATTGATTTGATCTCAGTCATAGAAGCTAAATTCGAAGACAGGCCAAAGGTAAAATCCAACGAATCGCATTCAACCCGCAATAGTTTAATAGAGCTTTTGAGGTATTGCCACTGCTCCAACACTGAAAGGCACTGTTAGAATGCTTGGATCAAGCCAGGTTCAGCATAGCGGATGTCACCGTCTGCTCAATGCTTGGTGACCGGACCAGGGCAAGCACACTTCGCAGGTTCCCGCCGAAATGCAGTCTAGTTGTTGTTACTGGTGCGTGGCTCGTGTCCCTTGCCAGCCCAGTCCTGTGCCACTATCACTGTTCCAAACGGGACAGAGGCACGAGCGTGGTCGTGGGACAGTGGCGTCTGTATAGTAGCCTACAGTAGTAGTTTTTGCTCCAACTGATGATCGATTTCAGTTCATTTAGTTTTCAGTAATTTTACTTTTTGTGTTGGTGTTCTTGGTGTAATAATTTTAATTGCTTTGTCTGCCAAATAATTTGTCAAATACATAGCGAAGTTTGCATGGAATAGACTGACGTGACAAAAGGGCATTGCCTTTCATTAGGTCAGTGATCTTTGCAAGTAGGACAAATGTCTTTTTTTGGATAACTGAAGTGTAGTCAGGTTAATAGGGCATAGATCACTCTGAAAGTGATCCCCAACAAAATCATTCTTTATGTTGTTATTGTCTGTGTATGGGTATGTAAAACTCTTGCTGGCCTCTTGCTGAAGATGGCCTCTTGCTTAAGTTTCTGCTAATTACGTAATGTGTTGTCCCAAGCTATACACTGAGTGTTACCTGCTCTGTTCTCTCCCTCCATTCTCCACTGTGCCTGTTCTGCTTATTCAGGACCAAGGATGCAGAGGACAAGAAGACAACATATATGACTGGAATGGTCAGATAAGATCATTTTTTATGTTTGAGGTCCACACGATGGGGCCCTTACACAATGGGAGGTGTGTTGATCCAGCATCTTCCACACCTCCCATAATACTCCTGACTCCAGCCAAATGTGTTGCATCCTCCTTACCATGTCCCTCTTATAGGTGTACAGAGTATCTGGAGAGCTACCCATCCCTTCCACATTGTGTCTTTTGTGTAGTTCACACACAATTGTTGTTCAAACTTTGGAAAATTAAATCTTTTTATTTTTTGGAAACCTAAATTAGTGTCAGACCTCCTTTTTATGTTGCAGTGTCACCATACCTTCCTCCCAGTCTTTTTTGCATTTGTTCCTGTTCTGGTTTTAAACACACATTGAAAACTTAATAAAACATCTATTGAAAACCTAACATGTATCAGTCATCGTTTTCATGCTGTAGTCTCGCTTTGCGTTGTGTTTTGTTCTGTTGTTGTTAAAGTTATTTTGTATTAGATATGTTGTCACGTAATTAAACCCTAGACGTGAATTGTCGCACTGTCTCCTGCCCCATTTCTTTGTTACCGTTGAGCCGGGTAACAAATGGGGACTCTGTCCAAACATTTATTCCGCCTTTAACGCAGATATCCGCGTAACTTGGGTCTTTGTTCTTGATGCATGAGGCCGCGGCAGTGCGTTTAGCTTTAATTTCTACTAGGCCTTAGATTAAATTTGTTGTCCTGGGCGCTTTCTGTGAACCAATGCGCTATTTAATTCATTGTTTAAGTGTGTGTTAATAAGTTTAAGTGTGTGTCACATGCGGAGAGTAGCGTTATTGAACAGTCGGGTTAAGTATTCAGGCTGAGGCCTGGTGATATATTTGTTGGTTTATTTAAACTTCATACTTTTCATTAACTGTGTATTTTTTCCCTTTCATTTCCTTTCTTTTCCGACAACTTCGGGGTAAGTGTTAGGTTGGAGTGAAATCAATGTGCATTCTGGTACACTGAAACTTCGGTCATTGAGGTTTGGTGAGTTCAGCGATATGTTTGCTAAGCCTTTAACGTTTCCTTTCAGGCTTGCGTGTTTTGTGGGATGTGTGGTTTATTGTTTTTGAACAGCTTCTGTGGCTAGAGCATTTGTCTCGGGGCACTCCGAGGCATTGGTGGAATCGCCAGTTTTCTGGTTGTTCTCAATGTCTCGTTTTAAATGTCAGGGCCCTCGGAAGTCTACCAATGAAGTGTGGAGATACATTGAGCCTCGTAAATGGGTGTAAAATAGTGATTTATTTGCATGGCTAGCCCGATGCCGAAGCACCACTATTGAAAAAGCTGTTGGTAGCATCGGCTAACTAGCACCAGATTTTGGAGTGCAGGGGACAAGCCGAGATGGGCTATGAGACATACGTTCACACTCGGTATCATGTTTCAATACACTTTAGGTCAATATCACACCGGAATTCTCCTTTAAGTGTTGAAGAGGCTCGTGATTATAAGACTGTGAAAGCTTCGGTTTTGCGAGCATATGTTGATTCCAGAGGCTTATCGTCAGCGTTTTAGAAATATGTGAAAACGTTCAGACCAAACAAACGTTGAGTTTGCAAGAGAATTGCGCCTGCAGTGTCAGCGTTGGTGTGTTGTTAAAACATATGACTATTTAATGGATTTGATTGTTCTTGAGCAATTTAAAAGCACTTTACCAGAGCGTGTTGCAACGTATGTTGCAAAAAAACAGGCCAATAGAAATGTACACGTTAATACACCTCAAGCTTCTGGAGCAGATCGTTCAGTTGTTAAGTCTGATGCAGATCAAAGTTGCCGTTACTGTCATGTAAAGGGTCATACGAAATGGAACTGTCCAGTGCTGAAAGCCAAGTCAAAAGAGCGGTTTTCTTATGTAAAGCCTGACATGTTGGCTGCATCTCCTTCGAAGTTTAATGTTGATTCATTGTGTACTTGATTGAATTACACTCCATTCATTTCCGATGGGTTTGTTTCTTTAAAAGGCAGTGATGAGTTAGCTCATGTAAAAATTCTTTGTGATACAGGAGCATCAGATTCATTTATACTGGAGTCTGTTCTATCATTTTCTTCTACTTCAAGTTCTGGTAGATCTCTGTTGGTTCGGGGTATTGACCTCACTACTTTTAGAAGTCCCTTTACATAGAGTCATGTTGTATTCTGAGTTAGTTGGGGGGAGGTTGAGTTGGAAATACGCCCTCCCCTCCCTGTTGACTCTGTCCATGTGATACTTGGAAATAATTATGCAGGTGGACATGTTAGTCCTGTGCCGGTGGTGTCTTCTTCCCCTCAGCTGCAAATTGAGACTGATGATTGTTCAAGGCAGAGCCATAGAAAAAGAGTTGCGACACTCTTTGAAGTCGCCGCCACGCGGTCACATGGTTCACGTACGTATCAACAGTTCCAAACAGCTCTTTGCGTGTCGTGTTATTTCAATGGGATAGACAGCAGCGAGTGCCTTATTGAACGGGAAACATCACAACAAACCAAGAGTGTTATTACGTTTTAGCATGCTTACATTATAGTGTCAGTTATATATTGCAAGTATAATTAGTTTGCAACATCGATCTAAAATATGTTCTTTGGTAGTTCTAACATTGAACGTTTGTTTTCTTGCTGGACATGAGCTGTTATTGGATTCCTTCATTTGCCTGTATCACGCTACATATACTTTACTTACATTGTCAAAACGTAGGCTATGCATTTTGTATCCTTTTTGTGTGTGGACATTAGATCCAGTGTCCTTTTCAGTTCGTTTGATGAGATGAAGATATCCAGTAGTCCACACAAAAACTATAACAATAACAACATGAAGAATGATTTTGTTGGGGATTACTTTCAGAGTGATCTAGCCCACTTCATGTTCAGTTATCATTTGTTCAGCCCACCTAATGTTCAGTTCAAAATATTACACCAACACGTAAAACTAAATGAACTGAAACATCTAGCAAAAAATCCTACTGTAGGCTAATCAGACGCTATATCAGGTTTAAAGAACAATAATCTTGGCTGGGCTGGGCTGGCAAGGGACACAAGAGCCACCACCAGCAACAACAATTAGCCAACACGCACATTAACTTATTTCCTCCATTTTTCAGTAAGCTAGCCTACTTCATGTCATCAGGTTTTCATAAATATAGCATTATAAACATAATAAAACCTGAAGAGCATTAATCACAACCAACCTATAGATCATCTAAAATGTTGCCCTACTACAATAGGCTAGCCAAATGTGTTTTGTCTTATAAACATAATAAAACCTGAAATTCAAAGTTATTGAGCCAAATGTGTTTTGTCTGAAATTCATTATTGACGTAGGAACATTATCTTTAAGCTAGCCTCTCTTCACATCAAGGTTTGCAGGCTAACTTTTGTCTTTAAAATTTCGGTCAACATTTAAGCAATAAATATCAGTTAAACAAGCAGCACAAAAACCTCAAAGAACAATACCAGTATCTACTAGTGCAGTTGGTATAGGAAATGCATATGCCAATTGAAAAAACGTCGTACCTTCGTCTACTTACCACTGACAATATCAGGCAGAAAGCAATGGAAGTGAATGGGGCTAAAGCCGTGAATATCAAAGTTAGGAACTTTTGAGCTCTGCATAGAGCTGGTAAGTCCCGCCCTTTCCGCTGGACCTCTAGATTGAAAAATCGTCAATGCAAGTGAATGTGAGAAAATAATTATTTTCTGGACCCGTTTGATTTGTGCCATGAATGTGAACATATGTCGTCTGAATTTTTAATATAATTTTTCATGTTACGAGTTTGACAGTATATTATATGATTCTTCGGCTATCAGTTGTGGAAAAGACAAAACGAGAAAGACTACATGTCGCCTGTGACGTGAGCTAGCTCTAATCGCTAACATTAACTGAGATGCTAGTTTTTGTAACGGCAGGAATAAACACACATGGTAACAAAAATATTTGAAACATGTCTAGCTTCACTCAACACATTAACACTACGATACAGTGTGATTGTAAAGTTGTATGGTTCACTGTGTTCAAAGTCGATCTTAATAACCCTCTACATCTCGACCAACTGATGGTTGTTATGGGAAACTAGTGATCTGTCGTCTAGCGGAAAGTTGTAGTCCACAAAGTGCTCTCACACAAAGTTTAACCGCATCAAACTTCTACCCGCTCAATTGTAGCATTCTTTACACGAAAATTTATATTAAAAATTCACAGACAACATATGTTCACATTCATGGCAAAATTCAAACGGGACCAGAAAAGAATTATTTTCTCACATTCACTTGCATTAACGATTTTTCAATCTAGAGGTCCAGCGGGGATAGTGGAAAGGGCGGGACTTACCAGCTCTATAACGCCGAAGTAGCCTGGAAAAAGCGCCGCCATTGTTTCCTATGGAAGTCTATGGGAGTGTCGCCACTCTGTTTTTCTACCGCTCTGGTTCAAGGCAGTTCCCTGACGTGTTTGCAGCTTGTTACCCGCTCAGCTACTCGTGCTGTGGCAGAGGCCAAACAGGTCAAGGTGGCTGCAGAGAAAACAAGGTTTGCCTTACCGGATTTTCCATTGAATTTATCATATGGAGACCTAGTTAAGGATCAGCATGCAGATTAGTCTCTGTGTTCCTTGTTTGAACGTGCTGTCCCAGCTGACACTTTTGAGAGTATGGCGAACGTGCTGTCCCAGCTGACACTTTTGAGAGTATGGCTCATGGGTACACGATTAACAATGGTCTGCTTGTGAGAAAATGGACGCCGTCCACTGACATTTTTGTGGGAGAGCCATGGGTACAGGTTGTGGTCCCTGCAACGGCTAGACAGGCAGTCATGAAAACTGCTCACGCCATGTTAGGGCATTCCTCACACACTGAGGAAGATGTATGACCGCATAATGCGGAATTTATTTTGGCCGAAAATGAAAAAGGACGTGGCTGCGTACATAAGGACTTGCCACATCTGTCAGAACCAGGTCATTAAGCCTGCGCCTTTACACCGAGTGCCGGTGGAGGCTGGTCCATTTGAGTACCTACAGTTGGACTGTGTTGGGCAGTTGCCTACCTCAAAAAATGGGTGTAGGTATTTGTTGACCATCATGTGTCAGCTTACTCGTTACCCTGCTGCCTACCCATTGCGTGCTATTACCACTAGGTCCATTGTGAAGGCTCTTTCCCAGTTTTTCTCCATTTTTGGCATACCAAAGGTCGTTCAGACTGACTGTTCTAATTTAATGTCTTGTGTGTTTTCTCAGGTCATGCGTCAACTTCATATCAAGCATCGCACTGCCTCAAATTATCACCCTCAAATCCAGGGAGCCCTTGAGCGTTTCCACCAGACGTTGAAGTCTCTGCTTCGGGCTTACTGTATGGAGTTAGGACGGGACTGGGAAGAAGGGCTTCCTTGGTTGCTGCTTGCCTCTAGGGAGGTAGTACAGGAGAGCACAGGGTTTAGCCCTAATAAGCTTGTCTTTGGCCATTCGGTGTGTGGTCCGTTGGCTGTGCTAAAGGATGGTGCCGGCCTCCAGGAGCCGCCACAGACCTTGGGTGACTATGTTAATGGTTTTAAAAGACGTCTATATGAGGCAGTTTGTCTAGCTCGTGAAAATCTGACCGCCACTCAGGCTAAGATGAAGCAGCGCTACGATCAGAAAGCTCAGCGCTGTGTATTTGCAGTGGGGGATAAAGTGCTCGCTCTTTTGCCGGTTATATCCTCACCATGCAAAGTTTGCTGGTCCATATACGGTGACCAAAAAAGGTGTCTGATATTAATTATGTGCTAGCTACTCCTGACAGGAGAAAAAACTTGCAGCTATGTCATGTTAACTTGCTTAAGCCGTATCATGAACGTCCGGACAAGCCTGCAGGTGGTGCTGTTGCACGGCCTGTTGCTTTGAGTGAGGGTGTTCTGTTTTCTTCTTCTCCTGTAGATCCTTCGGTGGCAGCGCAGGAACAGGAGGAGATCAGGGCTCCTGATGATGGGGTGTCACGCGCGCACTTAAATAACTCAGAGACTTTGAAGCAGCTTCCCCAGTTGCTGCAGCACCTGTCTGAGGACAGGTGTGCCGAGTTGATAGGTCTAATTCATGAGTTTCCCATGCCTTCTTGTTAATAAGCCAGACGGTACTTTCAGGTTCTGCACAGATTATCGTAAGCTCAACGCTGCTACAAAACCTGACAGTTTTCTACTCCCGAGGATCGAGGACTGTGTAGATCAGGTGGGTGCCGCCTAGCCTGACGAGCCAGACCCACATTAAAATGTAGGGTCTGGGCACTCACCGTTCGCAGTGCTCAGTCTGAGGGGCGGGATAATCAGTTGTCTTTCAAATTCCCTCTGCACGCAATAGGACAGCGGCAGCGCTATGAGTCTCATGCGTTTCCCACCAGCGGAGCTAGTTGGCTAGTTCAAACGTTTGCCAACTTAATAAAAGCTTAACTCGTGTCACACTGTTCGCCAGCAGCAACATCCATCTTATTTGTTTTCAAGTAGCAGGGAATTCAAGCCAAACCGTTGCAACTCTGCCATCAATCATTATGTTAAGCCCACCTAACGACTATACACAATTTCATTGGCCTGATTGAGTTTCGATTTCTGGAGCTCACAAGCCAACGGAGAGTCGCTAGACTAGCCCTGGCAGCAAATGTAATTTGCTGCCGCTAGGGGCGCGTCTAGATTTCTAGGCTAGGTGCCGCCAGGTTTGTTAGCAAGTTTGACCTTTTGAAAGGTTATTGGCAGGTGCCCTTGACTGTGCCAAAGAAGTCTCCTCTTTCATTACATCACAAGGGTTGTTCTCAAATAATGTCATGAGTTTTGATTTGCGGAATGCAGCGGCCTCCTTCCAGCGCCTTATGAACACTGTTGTCGCTGGTCTGGACGGCTGTGCTGTGTATTTAGATGATGTAGTGGCCTACAGCAATGCCTGGGGGGCGCACTTGGACATCATTAGAGCTCTTTTTCATCGCCTTTCTGACGCCAATTTGACTGTCAACCTCACAAAGTGTGAGTGCAAGGGCGACAGTCACTTATTTAGGAAAGGTGGTAGGCCAAGGACAGGCGCGTCCTGTTCGGACTTTGGCCATTGACCGGTACCCATCGCCCACAAGTAAAAAAGACTTGATGCGTTTTTTGGGCATGGTGGGTTTTTACCGTAGTTTCTGTCCAAATTTTTCATCTATCGTTGCGCCATTGACTGACCTCTTGAAGTCCTCAGTGAACTTCAACTGGACTCCAGTATGCCAGTCTGCTTTTGAGAGTGTAAAAGCTCTCCTTAGCTCTTCTCCCGTTTTGGCTGCGCCGCAGTTGAACCGGCCGTTCAAACTGCATGTTGATGCTAGCCAGGTAGGAGCTGGTGCTGTATTGCTCCAGGAGGATGAGCAAGGCATCAATCACCCAGTTAGTTTCTTTTCTGGGAAGTTTTTGTCCTACCAGTCCAGCTACTCTGTCATTGAAAAAGAAGCGTTGGGATTAATTTGGGCACTTCAACATTTTGACGTATATGTAGGGGGTGCTGTTTCTCTGGTGGTCTATTCTGACCATAATCCTCTGACCTTTTTGCAGTCACTCCAAAATCCGAACCAGCGATTAATGGGCTTGGCTCTGTTTCTTCAGCCATTTAATCTAGACATTCGACATATTAAAGGCTCAGATAATGTAATGGCTGACACTCTATCCCGTGCTCCCACTGAGTAAATTTTGTCATGTATGTTTCTCCATGTTCTTCTCTTTGTCTGCTTTGTTTTCCAGGACCCGGATAACAGAGGGTTTGGACAAATGGGAAGCAACTTTGGGGGGAAAAGGGGGTTAATTGGGTGTATTTTCAGGAAGTTAGATAGGGATTGTTTTGGTATTGTTGTTTATGGTTTTCTTTGCTTGTGTGATACTGTAAGCACTATTTGTTTTCACTATTAGCCACAATTGGTGAATTTGATGAATGTGGTGTAGAGGTTGTGGGGTTAGTGTCTTGTGGTACTCTACAAGCCTCTTCTTAAGGGGAGGGTGTTACGGCCACTCAGGCCTCTCGGCTGTGTTCTACTTATTTTGTCTGCCTCTCCTCTCGTGGGCCTGATCCCGCGTGTCCCGGGATAGGGGGTGTACCAGCGTACAGGGCGTGTCGGATCAATTTGGCCTGGCCTTCCAGAGAAGCGGTGGGAGCTTTGCGTTGTGTTTTGTTCTGTTGTTGTTAAAGTTATTTTGTATTAGATATGTGGCAGTGGTAAAAGTAGCGGATTGTTGCTTGTGTCAGATCTAACAGTGCTATATGAGACACCCCCATATTCTTGCCACGCATGAATAAGTCCAAGCAGTAACATTGTGTGACAGTAGTCGGTCTCTGCAGCCTTCTCATGCAGTTTTGGTCTCTGCAGCCTTCTCATGCAGTTTTTATATGAAGCAAATTTAAACAGAAGCTTCTGCTGCCTCAGCAATAGTTGACTATTGTGCTTGACAATCAGCATACTTCAGTCATGGTTCCAATCAGGGTGTTCTTCAGTCATGGTTCCTATCAGTGTGTTCTTCAGTCATGGTTCCTATAAGCGTGTTCCTCAGTCATGGTTTCAAATTAGTGTGTTTTTCAGTCATGGTTCCAATCAGGGTGTTCTTCAGTCATGGTTCCTATCAGTGTGTTCTTCAGTCATGGTTCCTATAAGCGTGTTCCTCAGTCATGGTTTCAAATTAGTGTGTTTTTCAGTCATGGTTCCAATCAGGGTGTTTTTCAGTCATGGTTCCAATCAGTGTGTTCTTCAGCTGTGGTTCCAATCAGCGTGTACTTCCGTCATGGATCCTATGTGAAATCAGCGTGTTCTTCCGTCATGGTTTCTATGTGCAGAGAAAAGACCCTACCCGAAATAGGAGCTGAAATAGTCATAGGAACTACAACCGTCCCCAGTTCCAGTGCAGTCTGAACACACACAAAGTTAAAGGAACTACAAAAAGGTATAGGAACTGTGATCAGCAGCACCGGAGCCCCACAGGGAACTGTGCTCTCTCCAGTCCTGTTCACCCTGTACACATCTGACTTCTGCTACAACACCGAGTCATGCCACATGCAGAAGTTTTCTGACGATACTGCAATTGTGGGGTGTATCAGGGACGAGCAAGAGGAGGAGTACAGGAGCCTGGTGGAGGACTTTGTGCAATGGACTAAGCCCGCAGGTCTAAGCCCGCTCTGCTACCAGTCTCCATTGATGGGGTCAATGTGGAGGTGGTAAGCACCTACAAGTATCTGGGTCTCCACCTGGATCTGGTCAGCCAATACTGAAGCACTCTACAAGAAAGGGCAGAGCAGGCTGTACTTCCTGAGGAGGCTGCACTCCTTCAATGTGTGCAGCAAGCTCCTCAGGATGTTCTACCAGTCTGTTGTTGCCAGCGTCCTCTTCTATGCAGTGGTATGCTGGGGAGGAAGCACAAAGAAGAAGGACGCTGGGCGACTTGACAGGCTGGTAAGGAAAGCTGGCTCTGTAGTGGGAGCTGAACTGGAGTGCATCACTTCAATATGTGACAAAAGGACCCTGAACAAACTGATCAACATTTTGGACAATTAGTGTCATCCACTCCACAGCACTATTACAAAGCAGAAGAGCTTGATCAGCTGGAGATTTCGCTCACTGCCTTGCACAACAGACAGACTGAGGAAGTAATTTGTCCCCAGGGCCATTGAACTGTTCAATGCTTCACTTAAGGGAAGAGGAGAGATAGACTTCTCCGCATAGTCTGTCTGCCTCTCCACCCTCTCCATGTTTGTGTACTGTCTGTCCACTAGCCACTTTTTACCACTGTCTTACTGCTTCACTGTTTGCGTGCTATATTAGCACATATGCATAACCCCTCCCTCCATCCCACAGCCGGATTGTGGCCACACTTATACCTATACTTAATACTTAATAATCAATACTTGTATAATGGCTGTAACCCTACGTCAACCCATTCTTGCACTGATATAGTTTTTCTATAGTTTTTTTTTAAATTTATTTTATGCTGGTCTCTAAACTTTATTCTTGCACTGTTGCACTGTTGGACTTACTCATTTGCACCATCACCATGACACTCACTCTCACAGAGCACCTTACCTTACTATGCACAGAGAATCACAGGCTCAGTCCCTGCCTCAGTCATTGCAAGCGCCTCATGCTTAATCACCCCTAAGCACACTATGTGGATACTGTTTAAGACTTGATTTAGATTTAGTGTTATTTAGTATAATTTGTATTTTAGTATATTCTTTATCTTCTACTGTCCTTATTGCTTAGTTGTGTTTTTATATTATATACTTTTATTACTTTTTCTGCTGTTAGTGAAATGTCTGTATGCTACTGAGACCTTGAATTTTCCCTTGGGGATCAATAAAGTATCTATCTATCTATATATCTATCTATCTATCTAAAAGGTATAGGAACTACAAAAAGATGAACATACAGTTCCTAGAACTCTTCCCCGCTAATTCGTAGTGTTGAACTGGGGATTAAAGAGTTCCTCTGACTGCAGTTAGTCCCTTTTGCACCGGAGAAACTTTTTGCTGTTCTTAGAACACACAGTTCCTAGAACCCCTGAGGTAGGGTCTTTTCACTGTACATAGAAACTATGACTGATATGCATGCCAAGGCAGCAGAAGCCCATTTTTAATTTGTAGTAATTTAGCCACTGTTTAAATTTGCATAACGTAAAAACTATGGAAAGGCTGCAGAGAATGACTATTGTCACACAGATGAGGAGCAACACACACACACACACACACACAACAAATGCCCTATGGACAGATGAGGAGCAACACACACACACACACACACAAATGCCCTCTGACCAGAATGAGGAAACATTTCGATTTTTTTGTTTTTTAATGCTTCCTGATACCATGAGCTTCTAGTTGGGCAATAAACTTCAGTAGCTACTAAATAGCAGTGCTGTCTGTTTCATTACTTCAGTAGCTACTAAATAGCAGTGCTGTCCGTTTCATTACTTCAGTAGCTAAATACAGTATAAGTATAAGTATATATACTCTTTTGATCCCGTGAGGGAAATTTGGTCTCTGCATTTATCCCAATCCGTGAATTAGTGAAACACACACAGCACACAGTGAGGTGAAGCACACACTATTTCAGGCGCAGTGAGCTGCCTGCATCAACAGCGGCGCTCGGGGTTAGGTGCCTTGCTCAAGGGCACTTCAGCCGTGCCTACTGGTTGGGGTTCGAACCGGCAACCCTCCGGTTACAGGTCCGAAGTGCTAACCAGTAGGCCACGGCTGCCCCAATACAGTAGCAGTGCTGTCCGTTTCATTACTTCAGTAGCTACTAACTAAATAGCAGTGCTGTCCGTTTCATTACTTCAGTAGCTACTAACTAAATAGCAGCGCTGTCCGTTTCATTACTTCAGTAGCTACTAAATAGCAGTGCTGTCCGTTTCATTACTTCAGTAGCTACTAACTTAATAGCAGTGCTGTCCTTTTAATTACTTCAGTAGCTAACTAAATAGCAGTGCTGTCCGTTTCATTACTTCAGTAGCTACTAACTAAATAGCAGTGCTGTCCGTTTCATTACTTTATGGCCATGTAATTATTGGGCTACTAACATGTGTGAAGTTATCTCAGAGTTCCTACTGTGTGTGAATTCAAACAGAAAATAAGTCCTAGGAACTGTGTAGTTCTAGGGGTAGTCTCTCCAGTTAGTAGTTAGTAGAACTGTGTTCTTAGAACTGTTGTGTCCGAATGCACCTAAACACACACACACTAACTCCTTTGTTTGTGTCTTCTGTTTGTATCAGCCACAGGAGAGACTAACATCTATGGCAAGCCTCCCATCTACAAACAAGCAGGTACTCGGTATTGGTGTGCAGGGCTCTACAGTGCGCCCATTTCACTCGCACATGCGAGTAAAAATGATGCCGTGCGAGTGCAAAAAAATATTTAGGCGCACTGGTGCGAATGACTTCTAACCATGTCAATGTTTGTCTACAAAATACACCGCAACATCGAGAAACATTACTGTTGCAAACCATAGAATCACGTCGCGAATGCAGCATAAAAACTACACCTCCCATCAACGTTAGCAGTTTCGCGTTGTGACACGCTAGTAGTCGCTTCTATCAAGTCCAAGAGCGCGCAGAAAAAGCGGAAAGTTACACTAGCAGCCAAGATGCAAAGATGGAAGAAGTTAGTTCTTCTATCCACCGAATTCATTGGATATAGGAGGAACAGGATGAGATTCTGAGAATGCAGTGAGAGAAGGAAAGGTAACCTAACATGCCTTTTAGCCCAGTTGACGTATTGGCTGCAATATGCAATATAGCTATAGCGAACCGGCACAAAAGTAGCCTCCCGTAATACTCCCATTTTATTCAAAGGTAGAACGCTACCGACAACTCCAGGCTTCCACGCATGCTTGTTTGTTTACACCGAATACAAGCTGAAGTGCAAAACGAAAGTAGGCCTAACGTTTGCCTGCTGCCCCTATCAATGCAGATATTTCAAATAAAAACTAAAAGTATAAAAAGTATATCCTTAATTAGCCTATGTTGGGTTTTGTGGAAGAGAAAATGGACTGTTTTAGTAGTAGTATTAGGCAGTATGCAGTCAGATAGGTCATGGGCATATTTGGTTAAGCTATAGATGGATTCACAAATTAATAAATTAGCCTACATTTGGCAGGATACTTGATATACAGGCTAAATGCAAATATGGCAATGTATTATATTATTTTACATTAACAAAATGTAGGAAAATAGAACAGACTGAAAATAAAGTAGGCACTGATCTTTAAAATCCTGTTTCCTGTAGCCTAAATGTTGTCAGTCATTCTTAATATTCGCAATTGGTGCACTGGCATGTTTTGGGCACAGAACTGACTGTGCGCCCAAATTTTTGTCTGTGCTCCTAAATTTTTTAACTTGGGCGCACAAGTGCTCCTGAAAAAAAATGTTAGTGTAGAGCCCTGGTGTGTGTGTGTGTGTGTAACATCTATGGCAAGCCTCCCATCTACAAACAAGCGGGTACTGGGTCTTGGTGTGTGTGTGTGTGTGTCTGACATCTATGGCAACTATAACCCTAAGCCCACTCTGGGCTGGGCGTTTGGGTGTTTACAGATGAGGGGGGGCAACTCTGGGCTGTTTTTCCTCCTGATGAACATGAAGGCGTTACATTGAGCAGCATGGTGTCAGGGTGTATTCAGTTTCTGTGTGTGTGTGTGTGTCTGTGTGGGCGTGTGTGTGTGTGTGGTGGAGTATCAGGTTGCCACAGCGGGGACTGAAGTTTCATTCCCAGACATACCTAATCCCTAATCCAGTTTCCAATATGTGTGTGTGTGTGTGTGTGCATGTACATGTGTTTGTGTGTTCTTCTGATCAAGTTTTCAAAAGCCAGTGCATCACCAATGATGACGTCCCAATGATGCCAACATCACCCAAGCACCAGACTCACAGTAAGCATTTAATGTACACACACACGACTGCAGTCTATTCACACAACCTTTTTGTTCACACAACCTTAATCTATATAAACAACCTTAATATATATACACAACTGTACTCTATACACACAACCTTAAAGATGCTCTAAGCAATGTTACACGGTTTCTAAGCTCTCGAACATTTTTTGTCAAATACAGCAAAAATCACCTCATCATCCGCTAGCTACCTGTGCCCTGAATACACTAAAAAAACGCTCCAAAAACGGCAACAAAAACATCATGGTCCAGCCTGGACCATAAAAACATAACAATCACAATAATTATAACAATTATTATTATTATTACTAAACACGCATCTCGACAATCATGACGAGATGCGCGTTTAGTAATAATAATAATAATAAGCTTTATTTGTATAGCACCTTTCATACACAGAATGCAGCTCAAATTGCTTTACATTTGGAGCATGTAACACAATAATAAAGTCAGTCAGTCATTATCAATCACTTTCACTTTTCTTCATTGCTGTGGCCGTTTATGATCCAATCAGCAACATATCAGAAATATAGAAAATAACATGTAACATAGTTTTTAGAGAAGAGTCAGTCATTCCCCTTTGTTGCTGTGGCCGTTTATGATCCAATCAGCAACATATCAGAAATACTATTGTACTACTATAGATATATAAAGGCTTTGCTAACAAATGCCTAGGCTAACAAATGCTTAGGCCCCGTTGATGCGGACTCCAAGCAGCCAGCCTTTGCTTGTTCTTAGCATATGTTACAATTATTTGACTTTATACACAGACATTAACCCTTTAGCCCCCACAAGCACACCATATGGCAACTGTGGCAAGGAAAAACTCCCATATTCCAGGAAGAAACCTTGAGCAGAACCTGACATAATAGGGGGAGCCCATCTGCTTCTGGCTGGCTGCGCCCTCCAATGGCAGCAGATGTAGAATAATCTGAAAAAGTAGTCTACAGGATAAGATGAGTTAACTAAAGGCTTTCTTATACAGGTATGTTTTTAGATCTTTTTTAAAGATTGTGTTTAGGAGAGTTTCAATTACACGAAAGGAAGGGGGAGGGAGTAGCGAGCTAGCTTTCTGTTTTGTTTGAACGTCATCGCTTAGAGCATTACGAAGAGCAATACGAAAGAGGAAAAATCTCAGTTTTTAAAAATACCCATCTACCTGTGGACATGCCCAAAGACTCACTTCGACCTTTGGCCTCCACTACTAGCCTGCTAGTAAACGCAACATAGAGACCAAAATATAAGCCTTACTATTCTTGTGTGTGTGTTTATGAAATACAAGCCTTGCCATTCTTGCTGTGTTTGGTATTATCTGTAGTGCAGTTAAATGACACATTTTACAATGCTGACAACTGGGTGAATGGTCATGTGACTCATGGGCGCTTCAGGTGTCAGAGTTAAGCCAGGTAACCAATTAGCTAATTAGTGAAACCAGGTGTACTGTCTAGGCAGAGTTAGGCCAGGTAGATTAGCTAATTAGTGAAGTCAGGTGCATCTGTCTAGGCAGATTTAGGCTATTTAATACTACTACTGTCGATTAACTGCTACTAATGTTGATTACTATTAACTACTACTACTGTTGATTACTATAAACTACTACTACTGTCGATTACTATTAACTGCTACTAATGTCGATTACTATTAACTACTACTACTGTTGATTACTATTAACTATTACTACTGTTGATTACTATTAACTACTACTACTGTTGATTACTATTAACTACTGGTTAGCACTTCGGGCCTGTAACCGGAGGGTTGCCGGTTCGAACCCCGACCAGTAGGCACGGCTGAAGTGCCCTTGAGCAAGGCATCTAACCCCTCACTGCTCCCTGAGCGCTGCTGTTGATGCAGGCAGCTCACTTCGCCGGGATTAGTGTGTGCTTCACCTCACTGTGTGTACGCTGTGTGCTGTGTGTGTTTCACTAATTCACGGATTGGGATAAATGCAGAGACCAAATTTCCCTCACGGGATCAAAAGAGTATATATACTATACTATACTATACTTCAACAGAAGGAAAACAACCTCCACAATGTGGTTAGTCAGTAGATCACAGTAGTGTTAAGCAGCGTCCACATGCAGTGTTAGTGTAATGCAGATTGAATGCATGAAAAGGAATCAAATACAAGACAACTCATAACAAAAACAAAGACAAACGGCAGACGTGCGTTTCTGGAACCACCAGCCATTAGCAGCACGCGCGCCATATTGTCAAGGTCCGGCCTTTTTAAAGGCAGCAAATCAGGTGCGGCCTTAACAAGCACCAAAGCCACGCCTATAGGTGCTCGCAGGAGCAGTGGCAGCGCTCAGAGTCGTCACACCCCCCACACACACACACACACTCACCCACACACACACCCACCCACACTTCTCTCATTAACCCAGTCCTCTGCCTCTCCAGCCCCCAGGTCTCCACGGAGATGCGCACAGGAACATGGGCAGAGTCGGTCCAGACCACAGGTCCTCATTTCCCTCCTTCTCTCTATTCCTCTCTCTCTCTCTCTCTCTCTGTCCCTCTCTCTATCCCCCCTCTCTCTCTCCCTCTCAATTGAATAAACTTAATAAGCATGACTGAAGATGCAATATCTCCTCATCCTCAACCCTGTCTCTCTTTATCTGTCATTCTCTCGCTCTTTATCCCTCTCTCTCTCTCTTTCTATCCTTCTCTCCCTCTCTCTGTGCAGGGGGAAGTGACAAGGCAGACATGTTCCCATGGAGATGACCCCGGGGACCGCCCTGTAACCTGTGACCTAAAACAGACCCACATGAGCAGTAAGCACACGCACACACACACACACACACACACACACACACACACACACAACACATGCACACGCACATACGCACACGCACACACACATACAACACACATGCACACGCATGCACACATACACATGCACGCACACACACATGCACACACACGCATGCACACACACACACACACACACATACATAAACATGAGAACAAATAAGTTATCTATAGTAAGCATAGGCATACTACAATAGTGTTCTTTCTCTCTCTCTCACACACACATACACACACACATACACACACACACACACACTCACACACAGTTAGCAGGCATCTTTACAGTCAGTTCTTGTGTATGTGACTTAATTTTCTTATTTCCACAGACTATAAGGTGAGATGAGCTCTGACATCCATACACTGATCCATACCACGCACATACACACAGACACACACAGAACTGAATACCAATCCATGTCAATCAGACTCACACACACACACACACACACACACATAAAACTGAACATACTAATCAATCAGACATGTACAGAGAGAACTGCATACCAATCACACACACCCACACACTGCCTCCACACACACACACACACACACACACACACACACACACACACACTACCTCCACACACACACACACACTGCCTCCACACATTAAGTAGCCTCTCTGTGTAGATCTACCCGTATGAAGCCCTCATCGTGAGTCCCAGCAAGGGAAGCAGACAGCTGCCCAGAGATGTGGACCGCGCCAGGCTGGAGGTGTGTGTGTGAGCATGTGTGCGTGTTTATGTATGTGGGTGTGTTTGTGTGAGCATGCGTGGTTGTTTATGTGTGTGTGTGTGAGCATGTGTGTGTGTTTATGCATGTGGGTATGTGTGTGTGTGTGTGTGATCATGCATGCGTGTTTATATATGTAGGCATGCATGCGTGTTTATGTATGTGTGTGTGAGCATACGTGCGTGTTTATGTATGTGGGTGTGTGTGTGTGTAAGTATGCGTGCGTGTTTATGTATGTGGGTGTGTGTGAGTATGCGTGCGTGTTTATGTATGTGGGTGTGTGTGTGTGTGAGAGTATGTGTGCGTGCATGTTTTTGGATGTGGGTGTATGTGTGTGTGTGTGTGAGCATGCATGCGTGTTTATGGATGTGGGTGTGTGTCTGTGTGAGAGCATGCGTGAGTGTTTATGGATGTATGTGTGTGTGTGTGTGAGCATGCGTGCGTGTTTATGTATGTGGGTGTATGTGTGTGTGTGTGAACGCCCCCATATGCACAATACATAAATGCTTGATATACCGCATTGCTTGATAAACAATGCAATTTTTTAGGATGTCTATTTGTTTTCATCTGTGTGTGTGTGTGTGTGTGTGTGTGTGTGTAGAAGCATCTCTCTCATGAGGAGTTTGACCGTGTGTTTGGGATGAGTGTGTATGAGTTTGAGCATCTACCCCTGTGGAAGAGGAAGGAGCTGAAGAAGCAGGCCAGTCTCTTCTAAAGGACGACGCCGGACGCCAGACTCTTCTAAAGGACGACGCCGGACGCCAAACCCAGTTACCACCCACTGCACCAAACCCAGTTACCAAAGTGCTCCAAAATATGGCACCACTGACTGAGATATTTCCCCACCACAGCCCTGTCCCAGAGCAGCACACAGTGTACATACACACGCACACACAGCCCTGTCCCAGAGCAGCACACAGCGTATACACACATTCACACACACACACACACACACACACACACACAGCCCTGTCCCAAAGCAGCACACAGGGTACACACACACATTCACACACACACAGCCCTGTCCCAGAGCAGCACAACAGCAGGAACAAAGTTGTTGTTTGTTGTTGTTGTTGTTGTTTGTTAAAGGACAAGTTCGGTATTTTACACTTGAAGCCCTGTTTTCAGATAGTTTATGATTAAATAGAACGTTTAAGATTGAAATTTGGACACATGCTGCTGTCCTGAGAATTTTCGCTTTCTGTGGTAGCACACCCCCACCTCCACAACGGCTGCATAGGTGCACTGGAACAATCCTTCCTAAACTTTCGTTTACAAAGACGTGAAACTCCCCAAATGGTCAGCGGTGTTCACTGATATGCTCACACAAAAATCGCTGCAAAAGATGCTTTCCAACAGGTGTTTTACCATTCGTTGTAAAACTGTGGAGCTATTTTTCCAAACGCCTCACACCTGTACATTCTTCCGTTGAGAGCTTGAATAATAGACACTCCAGCCCAGTTGGTGGCGATAATGCATCTTACACCGTACACTTGCCAATTACAAGCAAACCACTGGCATTTCATTGATGCTGACCTCTAAAGGGAATGGCGCGCGCATAGCGCAGCGCTAATGCAAGCCATTGAAAATAATGTGTTGATTGGTCTGGCCTGCAATGAGTACTTGATTGGTCTGGCCTGCCATGAGTACTTGATTGGTCTGGCCTGCCATGAGTGCTTGATTGGTCTGCTTTCTCCTTGGTCTTGGAAATAGAAAAGCAGATTTCTGAATACTTACATGTCATGGCGAAGCCCATTGTTGGCTGACGAATATATTACATATATTCAATATACATATCATTCATCGTTTTCTCAGACCGAAAACTCACTTTGATAGCTAGTCTCACCCTGGCTTCTGACGAGGTGATGCATTCTATGATCTAAATGTATTAGTTTGAGGCCGGAGGTTTACTAGTGCTTATGGTCACTCTCAGGCTATTCTATGGGTCTGGGTTACTCCATGGGTCAGGGTTACGGAGGCTACTCTGTGGGTCTGGGTTACTCTATGGTCTCTTTTAATGAGTTTTAGCCCAAACACTTTTTATTTCTTTGATGTTCTATTTTAAACTTGTTTATGTCTGTCAACTGCCACACCTTGACAGACATGGTAGAACTCCCATTTTTAACTGTGCAATAAAATTAAGTGTCCTATTTTTAATTGTGCAATACAATATGTCCCATTGCTGAATGTGCAATAAGGCTAAAAGTGTCCCATTGTTGAATGTGCAATGAGGCTAAAAGTGTCCCATTATTGAATGTGCAATAAGGCTAAAAGTGTCTTGGATAGTGTTCTGGAGTGGCATGGTGAGGTGTTTGGAGAGGAGCTGGGTTGCAGCAGTCCAGTGGAGGCCAGCAGTGGACCCCAGGTTGGGTTCTGGAATGAGTGGCTCTGTTGCTGCCATCACACCATTTTACAGGACCAGGCCAGTCCCTGTGGCCCTCCTCGTTAGTTCTGGTTCCTGAGCCTCCTCGTTAGTTCTGGTTCCTGACCCTTCTCATTAGTTCAGTTCTCTCCAACATCACAGGCTGGAAACCCTGTTCCTGTTAACGCTCCCTCAGACACCTGCACAGCCGACCAATCAGCAAGCAGAGAGGGAGGCAAAGCTTGATGATGTCACAGTGAAGTGTGCACTTTGAATTGGAGTAACAACGTGTACATCAGAGGTAAAGGTCCCTATTTTGGCAATCAGAAACGGATGGTCAGAGGCGCAAAGCTTAAAAACATTTAGGGCGTGTCCAGTCTACATTCAGTGTGATTTTGTGATCAGACATCAGGCGCATTGTTTGTTCAAAAGGGTTGTTCTTCTGTTTCTTAATCATAGACCTCTGAAGTTCGCCTATACTACAAAAAAGCTGCCATCTTTGAGTTTTCCTATGGGAAAATAACATGGGGATTTTGAATTATCGCACGTTAAACTCTGGATACTGTGATCTCCGGTACGTGAAGGCCGTACACTTTTGCTCATTAAAACCGGTTTGCGACTAGCATAGTGTAACCCACATGCATCTGCACTCATCTATTATTTTAACTTATAGGTAAAGTGAAACTAATTTCACAGTGGACTCAACATTTGTCGTCAACGACAAAAAAGTTCTAGTTATTTACTTTCACTATTGACTGATAATGGGTTACCATTGAAAAAAGCTTTAAGAAAACACTTACCCCATAATGTTTGAATGAATGAATACAAATCCTAACAATATTTGTCCTGCAGAGTTTTTTGGGACTGGTTGCTAAGGGCTCCTTACATCTCGTGACAGTGCGGGACTGGTTGCTAAGGCCTGCTTACATCTCGTGACAGTGCGTCTTCAGCTGTTTACAGTATATGAGCCTTTCGCTAGGCTATGTACCAAGTTATTCTTGGCAAGTTGCGTAATGATTTTGAGGGTGAATTTTGGATCATGCTAAATTCTTTGCATTTGATTTTTCCCTGAAATAAAATTGTATTAATGTTGGCAAGTAAATTTCAGACTGTTACACCAAAATTACTGACTTACATGATACGACCTATACTACATGGCCCCAAAAACAAACAAATGGTATAAACTTTATTACAATTCCAGAAATTGCATGACCTTTGGGAACCCTGGACTGGAGTAAATGAAAAATACCAATACATTAATGAGTAAATAATTGAATCTTAATAAAATAAACTAAAAACAAACTCCATATAGACAGGTCTCCTGTTTACCAACATTACTAGATGCGCGTGCTGCCAGGGGGCGAGACACTTACTGGCCACTAGGTTATGATCTGAACCATAGACTGTATATATAGAACAGTCTATGATCTGAACCTAATAAGACGGTTAGCGGCCACGAGGTTATGAACTGAACCTAGTAAGACCATAGACTGTATATATAGAACTGGACAGTGTGGCTGCATTCTACAGTGTTCTATGGAATTGAAGCCGCCGAGGCGACGCCATCTTGGAAAATTTGGAGCCAATTTGAAGTGCGGCTGCGCAGCAAAAGTTGAAGCATGCGCAGTGAAGAGGAGTCGCGGTCAGGCACGCCCACTCAGTTGCCACTCAGCGAAGTTAAACCCCTTGTCAAGTGAAACCCAGCCTCCTTCTCCTTGCCAACGCGGGTCGGAGCCTATGAGGTCCATTCGGGCGGTATGAAGGCTAGCATCTAGACTAGCTGGCTGGATGAATTTTGCGGCTGTGAGTTAGCTAAACAGTACAAACAACAATCGGTTTGTTCTTGTCTGGTAAGTGTTGCGTATCAATTGAAAAGTTTTTTTGTCTATTGGTGTTCTTAAATACGTCTAAGAGAGCTTATTATGTTGATTATAGACTGTGACAATTTAGTATGGTGAATACTAATGAGGTAACAACAGAAATAATGGACACGAATTAGATGCTAACGTTAGCAGCTACATTAACGTTACCGTTAACGGGAGGCTAAGTTAGTCGTTGAAGTGAAGATTAGCACACAGCTCCCGTAACAGTCGATGCATGATATACTTGGTTTTATTAGTTGTTGCTGTTTTCAAATATCTCAATCTTAATGTATGCCATCTCAACATGGAGTAACCATTGACTGTACATGGGGATTAATAACACTAGACAGTCAGTACAGTATATGATGTGATAAAGCAACGCAAGTTAACGTTAACGTAATGTGAAGCATGGACCTCATCAACCCGTCATGTTAATGTAACTACTAGCCAGTTTGCCAGCGTTGCATTTTTTCTAACGTTAACGACAGACACCTGTTAGAGCTACTTCTGTGATGGTAGGTCGGTAGCATAGACTGTAAAAAAAAATAGATCGGTAGGTCGGTAGTTGTAGACCGCAAAAGTGAATGATCGATAAATGAAACGCCTGCATTAAACACTACGCCAAGAACCAGTCACTTCCCAGGGATATCGGTGAACATTTGAGAAAGACCTTAGTTTGTCATCTAACGTCCATGATCAGTCATACTGATAACGTTATTTTTCAAGCTGACGCAAGTTAATAACATTCACACCGCATATTTAAATGTGTAGTTAACATTAGGTAGGCTGTAAAGTTTATTGCACACACATATTTAATTAATTGGTATTACTAGTGGTGTTGAGTGCCTGATTAGATGCTTTGTAATGTTGTAAAATTGTCTGACTAACTTTATTGTAACTTTCCTTTTTGCAGGTAAGATATGGGTGATGGCTGAATGTACTGGAGGTGGCAACAAGGTGGTCTCCATTATCTACATTAGTCTGCAAGCAAGGGAATGCCTACGTGAAGTGGTTTGGCTGGAGTGGTCTGAGGTGGCATGTCCTCCTCCTTTCTCCAAGTCCCCTGACATCCATCTCCCTGACATCACCCACCGTCACTGGATCAACATGAAGCCCCTTATACATGGCACAGCACCACTACGTTCTGAAAACACATGACTTTCAATAACTTGCGTGGCACCAAGAAAAGTCTGCCGCTGCTCTGAACCTTCTGTTAATGTGACATCATTCATACTTGAGTCTGTACACATCCCTTTGTTTCTATTTTCTTTATTGATGTCACCCAAACTTCAACTTTCTGTATGCCCCTGAACTCACACAAATTGTAAATTGCAATGCGCCATTTAACCAGTGGTGTAGTCTAGTTAGTTAGTTGTAGTGGTGGGTATACTGTGAGCAACCCCAAATGTTATTAAATCATTTATCCTTGCCTATTTTAAAATGGGTATACTGAGATGATGATGCTTTTTAAATGGGTTTACTGTGTAGTCCTGTGTATCACGTGACTATACCATACCACGGTCATTTAACTGCCTTGGTATTTAAAGTCAGAGGCCATTGCTTAGTATTTAACTGTAGCCTACACAAAGATGTAGGCGTTACTAAAATAATAATTATTTGTTGATACTAAATCAATATTGAATGTTTTTTATTTCTTTTGTGTGATATATCATTCAGAATGCTGTAACATGACTGGTCTTCAATCAGCCAAAGAGGACACATCGTAACTCCTCTCCCTAGTTACTCTCCATTGGCTCCCCTACAGTAGCCAGAATTAAATTTAAATCTCTCACTTTGGCCTATAGGACACTGACTGGATCTGCTCCTTGTTATTTTAATTCAATGATCAAGATATACATCCCCAACCGCCCACTGCGGTCTTCTGATGAGCTTCAGTCTTAAACGCTAGGTCAAATTCAAGACTCTTTTTCTCAGTGGTTCCATGTTGGTGGAATGAGTTGCCCAGTGCTCTTCGTTCTTGTGATAGTTTTTGGTCTTTTAAGCACTTCTTCTACATTATGGTTTGTATGCAGTAGTACTGTTTTATTTTCATTATAGGCTGTTGATTAATTTGACATTTTTTATTATTGATATTCTCTTTAATGTAGTCTTACCATGTTTTTGATATTATTGATTGAATGGGCATTATTATTTATTATTGCTTTCCCCCCTCATTGTTTATTTCATTAGGCTATTGATTGATCCCTGTTTTAAGTATTATATTGTTTTGTATTTGTTAAGGGTAACCATAACCATCATCATCATAATGTGGTATTTTCTTATGCACTTGAAACAAAGAATAAAAATGTTTCTTTAAACATAGCTGCCAACTCTCACGCATTGGCCGTGAGACACACGCATTTGATTTCACACACTCACACGCCACACCCACGATTTCGCACGCTGAAGTGTCAACCCGGTCGGTCAGATGCCTGAAAAATGAGTTTAGCCTATAGATCTACCTGTTGAGCCACTGTTATGCTTTCAGAGACGGTGAGAGGGTTTAAGAGCACCCCCTGTCTGTGGAATTTTCTAAATTTTCTCTCATTTGCGATGCTACTTCAAAAGCCATCTCATGAGCATTCCCCGGCTTCAGGTAGGCCTATGCTTTGAGTATTTTTTCAGCTGAAGGGTCAGCGTGGTAGGTCAAATACCTGGCAGATGAGGTTCAACTAAACTAAACCTATACATGATATCACACATCATGTGAACGAGCGGAATCTGTTTCCAATGATATTAGCGCCAAGTTGCTGTGATAAATGGTTCGCGAGAAAATTATCATTGAACCGACGTGCAATTTAGGCTAATCATATTTGCATTTTGCACACAGTGCACACCCATTACTCTCGGTTGTAATATCTCACTAACCCTTCACACAACATGTGGCAAACCTAATATCACAATAAACAGCAAACCTTACCGAATACGAGGATATAAAGCATGCCTCTGTTTTTGAAATTGCAACACATTTCTACATAGGCTCATTGGGGCGAAATTATAATGTATTCTAATGTAAACTATTTGTCAGTAGGCCTACATACATTTTTGTAAATTGCTCAGTAGATTATCCCACTATCATGGTTCTTATATTGTCAGGTTCCAGCCAATCCCACTTACACAGATAAATGAATATATTTATATTGCCATGCTTTCTAGTGACATTAATGCAAAAATATAAAGAAAATCAAATAAGGAGACACAAATATTGATATAAAGCCTGACATAAGCCATATGCAAACATTCACATCATGCAGATATGGGTACATCCTGAAAAAGGAATAGCCTGTAGGCTATGGCCATTACAATGACCAATATATTATCTTAAATGAACTATCTGAAAAACACAGGTGACCACTTCTGCATAATTTCATGGAGTGCTGAACATTTCTGAACTGTGAAATGGACCATATGTTTTTGTGGTTGTGAACTTATTGCAATATCACCATAACTATTCCACCTGTGTATGCATGGTTATAATTCTGAAATGCAAAATAGCTTAGGCTACAGCACAAATATTTCCATAAAAATAAGCAAGTCTGACCGAATTTATTTTTAAAAGTACACCAGATTGATGCATTTAAAAGTTAAAATATACAAACATTTCTTAAATTCTTACAAAACACCCATTTAAAATTGTTAGTTTGGACCCCCCACTATTGCCGTCGCGAAAATACCAGTGCTGTTTGTGCGCCAAATAAATAATAACCTATAGGTTTATGTAAAACTCCCATTAACAGCATCCGTCACTAACCACAGCTAGACTGCACAATGGTAGGCCTTCAAAAGCATGACATTTTCGCTTTAGTTTGATATTTAATTTACTTTATCCGCTTTCATGCGTTCATTGAATGTCCGCAGTGCTGTAATGGAAACCTTATTGCGTAGCCAAGTAGCCTATATATTGAGTTATTTGTAAATTATGCATGATTTACTTTTTATTAATTTCGTAGGCTGGCTTTATTTTGTTATATAGAAGTATCTAAATAACCTGGTAAAATGTACCAGAATTCAGGAAATTGCATCTAGTCCAAAAAAATTTTTCTGGGGCAGGACCCCCATACCCCCCACTGAAATGTCCCACGCACTTTCAGAATGCCTCCATCGCCCATGGTCCTAGCATTAGGCTAGATCCCTTTGATACCAATGTTAATTTAACTCTGGGACCCTGGGACCTGAGAACCAATGTACTTTTTTTTTACTGTACGGTATAATGCTGAACGAGCCAAACAAAAATTTCCGCAGCAAAATTTTGGTTGGCCCCACCAAATCTCACTCCAAGGTTTTTTGAAAAGTTGGCAGCCCTGCTTTAAACGTAGTACCACTTTAAACACATCGCACACTGAACAGCAAAGTAGCTTCCTGTTTATGTGTAAAATGTTTACAGAGTATCCTGATGTAGTAGGTCCATGTTCTCATATTTTTACAGCTGACATGAAGGCTGCAGCATTACATTTTTGATTTATAATGGAGCACCCTCTCTGGTGAAAGACTAGCAAGCCTGTGGTAGAGGCATACGATTACAGACGTATTGAGAGAGCCTATCAATGAGTTGTCACAGTTTTCAATTTAGACGTATTATTTTGAAATGGGGTACGTCTATGGGAGGATTTACACATCACTGGGAATACCTGATCAAATCATACCAATGCAAAATGCTTCTCCAGCAGTGCAATCGCAGGTAACAACGATACCTTAACTCAGCATTTTCAGATACCGCTGTTATGAGCATACTAAGCAAATTGTCCATTTGTAACTTTGAATCCTACCAGCTATGGTCCAATAATGTGTTCACTAAAACACAAGTAAAGTTATTTGTCGGGCTGATTCATAAATGGGCATACCGAGGTTGTCGACCTAGCAGGCTAGGTGGCGTTTATTGCCATTCGCAAAACTAAGCAAGAGTTAACGTTAATGAAACTTAACATCGCCTTCTCCAGTGACAAAGTGTATTCAAATGAAGTTGCAACGATGATGGCGGCAATCACTGGTTACGTTAAACCATTTGAAACAAGTAGGACTGTAAATTATGGGGACTATGGCTAACGTCACTTCGGATCAATATAGCAGAGCCCTTTTACTTTACCTATCAACTGGCTAATGCTAGCATGATGTAGCATGCTATGAGCTAATATACTTAGCATCTATGAAAAAGAACAGCACATATCTTTTTTTTCACAAAGAATCTGTAACAACTAACAACGATGTCTCTTACAAACAACTACACAATGTATGACTATCAATATGTATTTAGTCAGACTGTGATAAGATATAGCCTAATGATAATGACAGCAACACTTATTTAGGTTAGATTATGTGTCGCAAATCAGGTGTCGTTAAAATAAGTGAGCGATGGCGTGGTAGTGTCTGCAGCCTAGACGGTAAAACATAATGGACAAAGCGTCAGTGTCTGCAGCCAGCCAGCTGTCAATCATAGGTGTAAACACTTTTTAGATTTGTTAATATAACATAAACAAAAAAATAATTTCAGCGAAAAAGAAAAATTGTGTGTATTGAAGCATCTTGAAAACTATTTTTTCGAATAAAAAGTTGTTGATACAAAAATAGTTTTAGGTGAGAAAAGTGACACGGAAAGTTGGCTACTTGGCCATTGAAATACATGGGGATGGGCGGAGTTACACATTGTACTGCAGCCAGCCACCAGGGGGCTCTGGACTAACGCTCTCATCACTCTTAACAGACGGCACACTGTCCAGTTCTATATATACAGTCTATGAGTAAGACACTTAATGGCCGGCCACTAGGTTAGGCCTATGAACTGAACCTAATAAGACAGTTAATGGCCGGCCACTAGGTTATGAACTGAACCTAGTAACAGTTGGCTGTTGTAACGTAAAATTGCCGTGGTTTATACCCTTGCAGTCTGTCATTTTTGTCATGTGCATTACGAATATGAAGTTATTTTGGCAATGGCTTGCCTTCCTTTAGAAATACTGAATGTTCTTGAACCATCAGTTCCCAGAGACACACACGTTCTCAATACTACTGAAACACACTGGGTGCTTTCTGCCCCAGATTACTTGTGACGTTGCATAGTAACCCATGTATGTGGGTCATTCTACGAAAACGTGCCATTTTATGTCCCTCAAAACAAGTGTCTTGCAAAGCTTTTTTTTAGGATTTTTTTTAAAGGATTTTAAGCACTTTTCATATTAGGAATATTGCAAAAGCTGTAAAAAAAAAAATGCATGTCCCTCGGTATGACTTGTCTAGCATCACTGGCTATTTGGGATAAAAAAAGTCAAATCATAAAAATACATGTACAAAAAGCCTCAAGTGTTTGTTCATGGATCATTAAACAATTTTATTAGGAATGTTTTTAAAATTATGAAAAAAAGCAACATTTTACATATGTCCCCATGACAACCCTGTTACTTTTGGATAAACCCCCCTTGGAGAAAATGAACTGTGCCAAAAGTTATTTTCAGGAAGTGATATCCCCTGCCTTCCAGGAAGTTAAATGGTGAAAACACCAGAAGTGTTCTTTTAATAACTTTTATTATGGTTTTGCTCTGTCTGACAGAAGGGGACAAGCTAGTTTGGTCAACCCTGTTACCACAAAATCATGCATTAAAAATTGATAAAAAAAAAGTAACTATTTAACAGCATTTTAACCTCTCTTGAATGCACACCATGTGGTGTCCTGGTGTCTGGTGTCCACCACATGGCTAGTAATGGCTGCCAATAACAAGACTCAACCCAGTTACTGTCAATCCTAAAATCGAATAATTCATGTGTTCAACTCCAGAATTATTTGTATAAAATATTCATGAATAGTGAATAGAATTCATAGAAACCTGTGTATGTAGCATAGAAACCCCATGTAGAAACCCATGTATGTAGCATAGTAACCCCATGCATGTAGCATAGAAGCCCATGTATGCTGGTATGCAACTCAGGCCACACAATTTTAAAAACTGGGAACTTTATTTAACACGTCACATAATGTACAAAATCACAACAGGAAGAGGCAGGCCAAAACTGCAACTGTACACACAACCCCCCAATGGCAGAGGTCAAAGGTCAGGCTGATCCTCTGGAGGGGGTGGGAGGTCGACAATCAGCTCAAGTGTCAGCAGGAAATCATCCAACTCAGTCCCATGCTCCTCTGCACACACACAAATAGCATCTAAAGTTGATATTGAATCTGTGTGTGGGGGGGGGGGCAGGGGTGTGTGTGGGTGTGTACCTGTGTGGAAGGGGGCCAGAGGCTCACAAGGCTCCAAGGTGATGTCATCAGTATCTGGAGTCAGAGGTTGCCATGGCAGTCGTGGTACTCCAGCGAGTGGAAGAGCATTCAGGTACACAACGCCGTCCGCCAGGCCGTACTGCTCAAACTCTACACACACACACTTTGAGCATACAGCCAAGATGCACACAAACACAGAAATGTAGGGGAACACTTAATGTCACCGCACACACCGTCGGGTCTGTAGGGGAACATGCTCTCCATGTCCGGCGCTTCATCTTCAACGTGCTGCGGAGCCTCCCTCTCACGACAACGCTGGAAGGAAAAAAAAAAGAAATGTATGTCAGTATGATTTACTGAAGTATTTTCTAATGAACAATGCGCAAGGCAGCACTATTTTCTTTGTGGTATAGCCATTTCAAAACTAGAAAGTTACATTGTGTGGAGGGGGGTTGATTGAAAGAGGGTGGATAGGTTTCTTACTGATGACATAATACTGTGACAGACCAATTTTAAATTCAATCTCACTTAAAGAGTACCAAAACAGTACACATGTCTCATGGTGCTTTACAGAGTGTTAAAACATTCAGAGCGCCCATGAGTGACAGGGGCGAGGAAAAACTGCCTAGAATTGGATACATATAGGAAGAAACTTCGAGCAGATCCACGAGTCAAGGGTCTGACTCATCTGCCTAGGGTCAGTCACAGGGCAGCAAGGTCTGTATACATGATAAATGAATAAGTTAGTTAGGTGTAGAGAACAGAACATGTTTAAAGCCACCTGAGGTATGTAACAAAGAGGTAGGGTGGTTACATATCCAGTATGAAAATGCATGAACCCCATTTAGTGTCAGAAAGTTCAAATAGTCTATTGAAAAGGAATGAATTGTCCATAGGGATTAGGAGTCGTCGTAGGGCAAGTACTGGGTCTCTAGGTTGCGTGGGCCAGGAGTCCGGGTAAGGGGACAGCAACAGACAATGGTAGGGCAGTCATAGGAATGAGACAAACCAATGTCCAGTATACAGTAGAACACCCCTTGGTCAGAGCTGTGCACCACTGTACATCTTTCTGTTCATCCGGACATTCCCATCTTTTTTTTAGAAAAGCTGTCACGAAATCAGGCATTTTAGGTCGCAACAATTTCAAAATCCTCACGAAATCCTGGAGGGACTGTACAATGGCATGCTCTTTTGGTTCTAAAGACAATATAAAGTCATACTATACATGTTTGTTTACAGTGGCGCTCTTTTCTTAAAATTACGTATTGCTTACCAGGTGAGAGTCCCTCTTAAGGCGCACATTTGGGGTGTGAGTGGCCTTCAGGGAGCTGAGTGTGTTTGGGGTGTGTGTAGCCTTCTTCAGGAAGCCAAACGCAGGCCGCGGCAGGGGTGTGAAGGGCGTGCATGGCGTCTTGAACACCCGGTCTGCCTGGAGCTCTGCAACAGGAAGATACACACCAGTCAGACACTGCCCCCTTCCCAGCCTGACGCACACCAGTCAGTGCCACACACACACTCACTCTCCCTCCCCAGGCTGACACAGATGCAACACAGTGCTCTCACCAGGTGCAGACTTCAGTCGCAGGCGGTCCTTGGTGGGAGGCAGCCCCAGCCCCAAGTTCTCCTGATCAACAAACAGCAGCGTGCTCATCTCTGCACACACAAAAACAATTATAGAATCCACTGACTGCAGAGAGTGTACAACACAGAATGTAAAGTTGAAAACTAATAAACTATGCAGACACATTACACTGCATTACAAATAATAATATTTAATCTGCATGTCCCAGATTTACCACCCTTACTGTGACCAGCTGATAAGAGTTAGAGTTGATTACAAACCACGAGTTGTGAAATTAGACATTACTTTCAAAAAGCAATGCCGTTTCTGTAGTAGACATTGTATACTCCTGTTGTTGATGGTAGCGATTAGGTCCTAACGTTACTTCCTAAGAACTTGACTGGAAATGTCAAACATTTTCTTGACAAATCCACAACATGGCTGTGATACGGGAAATATTAAGATTTTAAATGTTTAAAATCCATAAAATTGTCCAATCTGCCCCGGATTCAGTCTAACGTTAGAGAAGTCTGCTGCTCTTGGTATTGCCAACGTCACGTTAGTTACATGCTTAATTGTATGAACATCAGGCAGAGTGTAACTTAAAGTGAGCAACATTAAACAACTGAAACCTTTCCATATATGGAAAACAATATTGCTCAGATAACGTTTTGAGTGTTTCTTTTCATGGAAAAAATATGCAACCATTAACATCATGCTATAAACCTTGACATTATTGAATAACGTATTCGCCACGAATTTATACATTTGAGAGGGATAGCAGTTAGAAACCATAGGCATATTTTTCCCCACTACTCAAAAGAGTCTTGTGGAAGAGAACGGTTACACGAGGTCAAATAAACGTAGGCTACTTAAGAGTCTTTGTTCGTATTAGCATCGCATCAGTGGCAAACATTCCACTAACTTAACTTAAACATTACATGGGTAAAAACGTCAACGTTGTTTAGTGAACGTTAGCTGCATAATAAAGTACACACAAACTTCACTCGAACTGGGCCAACATCGGCTCTAGTTCGCCAAATACATGGTGGCTTGTATTGAAGTTACGAATATAAACAACCCAACTGCCACTTGCTAACGTTAAGGCCTGTAAATCGACATGACATGGCAAACTATCATGTTAACGTAAGCTATGTGTACCATTTGCGGCTTACCTTAACCTGACAAACACTGTTGTAAAACGAAAACTCCGACGTATTTAGAAGACTATACCTTTATAGTCACGTCCGATTGGATTCACCTTATATTTCTGAGGATGATTTCCACCGCCACCTTCGACATCTACAAATGCAGCATATCGCTGTTATTCCGCGACGCGTTTTTAAAAAGCAACGAACTTCCTGATTGGGTTATAACTCGTCATATGGCACGTCATGTGATCCACTCAATTCGGGCCATCTCATAAAATTTCATTTCATGCCTTAGCCAATAATTAACATTTTAATTAACAATTAACTTATTCATCCGTTATGTAATGTTAGCCTTACACAAACTCTGCCATAAACTCGGACACTGTCCTATTTATCGAACTCCTGTTCCGAGCAGATGTCTTTGGTGCCGAGCATGCAGAGCTGGCATGTGGTCTGCCACGCCACCCCGTGGACAAAATATGAACGGTCTTTGATGAGATGAGATGCATTGCAAAGTCAAACGTGCAGTGGTACGTGTTGGCAGAGCCCGTCTACGAGGCTGTTTACCTTATTATACATTCTCATTGGCCACTGCCTGTCTGTCTAGGTGTTGGGGCGCATACAGATTTGGGAGGCTCTAGCGAGGGCGGTGGGTCTCATCTTGTTACCAGAGAGGAAATTACTTTTAACTAACTCCGCTTCAACCCCCCTTGGTTAGCTACTTTGTTGATGCCGCGCGCGGCACGAGCAGATGCACCATCTCAGAACGCCAAACTGACACAGGAACATTTTAACAGAAACTAATTTCATAGAGCAACATTTTAGCCAGACTGTCTGTTCATTACATCGACATAGACTACGTTTATGGTAAGAACATATTATTGGTATTTGCTGAAATTGAAAACGTTAGCTATTTCCGATGAATTTTTACGAATCTAAGTACTAGACGGAGCTAACGTTAACCATAATGTTAAGGTAGCTGCTAGCGATAACGTCAGCTGAATGGTTAACGTATAGCTTCTATGTATCCATAACTGTTAACTTTACCTTGTGGGCTGGCTGGGCAGCGTAAATCAATTCATTTTTGCATTTTAAAATGTATTTTCTCAATAATAAGCTAAAATAATGAACGTGTCAGTGACGTTAAACTAAAGAGATAACGTTAACAGTTAAGTGAGCTTTAAAGAACTTGCTAACGTTAACTTAGCTATCGATAGAGATTTGCCACACCAGCCATTTAACAGTTGATTTAATGTTAGGAAACAGAAACGTTAAGTTAAGTTCACATCGGCTAGCTACTCTTAAAACCCAATTTTACTGACTATGGTTAAAACGGACGCAGAGGTTAAATAGTTTACACTAGTTTCAATTTTCAGATGACAGACTCAGGTTCGGAACTGCTGATGAACTACGGTCAGGAGACATTACAGTTGAACAAGGAGTTGGAGCAAATGGTAGAGACCATGGAGAATATATCAGGTAGATAGCTAAGGACATCTGGCAAACCAGTTACATTTAGCTAAAATATAGTCATCTGTATGGCGAGTGTTCTTGTAGAATGTCTACCTAAAGTGTGTGTGTGTGTGCGTGCGCAGTGCAGCTTAGTTGGATGGCGTATGACATGGTGGTGCTGCGCACAGACCCAGGCCACGCCCAGGCTCTCCGTCAGCTGAAAGAGGCGCATGACCTCTGTGAGGCAGTCGTGCACACCCAGCCCACCACCACCACCACCACCACAATATAGCCCTGCACTGGAGGACTAACACCACCACCACACTGTAGCCCTGCGCTGGAGGACTAACACCACCACCACCACACTGTAGCCCTGCACTGGAGGACTAACACCACCACCACACTGTAGCCATGCACTGGAGGACTAACACCACCACTACCACCACCACCACACTGTAGCCCTGCAGTGGAGGACTGAGCTGGTGATGTGCTGCACTCCGCTGCCCAGTCTGAAGTCCTGCTGTCGGTCTGCACAGGGGTTCAGCCCCAGGGCACAGTGCTGTTCATTAATAAAGTGTTTAATGACACTCTGTTCATTAATTTAAGCAATAAGCCCCGAGCGGAGTAAAACCCCTGTTGTGAAATCATTGGAACCTACGGACTCGAATGGCTTATTGCTTTTCTAAAACTTACTATAAAGTAAAGGCACAGCAACAAGAACAATTTATTAATAGATAATCATTCTTCCGCCAAGAAATATATTTCCTCTATCTAAATGGTTGCCAAGCAACGTCAAGATGCAGCTACTCCCAACTTTTCTATCAAGTTATGGTAGCGCAGTAAAATAGAACGAAATGCGGTCAAGGTGTATGTTTATGCTGTATTTTACAACGGCATCGAACGTGATTCAGCCAATCACAATCAAGGACCAGAACTATCAGTTTTAGAAAAAGTGTTTAATCGCTCAACCACATGCTTGTCTTAGGCCCATCACACACGGCACTCACCTGGTTATTCATAGTGCTCAGCCACATATGGTTCTCTCAGGCAGGGCTGTGGTAAACAGTTTTAAACTGGTGGAGGGCACAATTAGCCAGAATGCTCCCAACTATCCAAAACATGATAAAATAGTACAGCTATCTGTAGTCATGTCTAGACAGGAGGGAAGCACTGATTAGACAACTACAGCTGATCTGTAGTCATGTTTAGCAATGTGGAATGAAATTGTGGGTGGGTGGGTGGCATTATGGAGTTGTATAGCTCTAATGGAAGTGTGTGTGTGTGTAGATGCAGGCAACAAGTGTGTGTTCTGGTGACAGGGAGTGTGAGGCTTTGCAGCAGTTTTCAGCACGACTGGACTCCATTTCAGCTGAGCTTGATCACCTGATAGGTGTGTGCTGCTCTCACTCACACATGCACAATTACACACACAATCGCACACACGCACAATCACACACACACACAATCACACGCACAAACACACTGTGGATCATCTGATAGGTTTGTGCTCCTCTCACACACACAGACACAATCACACACACAATCACACACAGACACAATCACACACAGACACAATCACACACAATCACACGCACAAACACACTGTGGATCATCTGATAGGTTTGTGCTCCTCTCACACACACAGACACAATCACACACACAATCACACACAGACACAATCACACACACAATCACACGCGACAAACACACTGTGATCATCTGATAGGTTTGTGCCCTCTCACACACAGACACAATCACACACAATCACACACAATCACACACAATCACACACAGACACAATCACACACAGACACAATCACACACAATCACACGCACAAACACACTGTGGATCATCTGATAGGTTTGTGCTCCTCTCACACACACAGACACAATCACACACAATCACACGCACAAACACACTGTGGATCATCTGATAGGTTTGTGCTCCTCTCACACACAGACACAATCACACACAGACATGAGCTTGATCATCTGATAGGTTTGTGCTCCTCTCACACACACAGACACAATCACACACACAATCACACACAGACACAATCATATGTGCTCTGGATCCACCACTGCAGGGTTCCCACAGGTCATGGAATTTCTGGAATATCATGACATTTTGGAAAGTGCATTCCAGACATGGAATGTCAGGGAATTTACCAGTAAGGAATACATTAATGCAAATATATTTCCATGCAGAATTTGTTTATATCTGGTTATCACTGGTCAAGCGTTACTGCTCGCTTGAGAAGCCCAACTTTGTCTATTCACTGGCCATTTATTCATCTCCCGCTCTAAAAAGTAAACGATTCTTGAACGCTAAGCGGCTGCTCTGATATCATTGATCGGTATATTGTACTATTCATTATTTAGTATGTCATGAAAATTCAGTTTTTGTCAGGGAAAAGTCATGGAATTTTACATTTGAGTTGAGTGGGAATCACATAGATATACATATATAGATGACTTAGAGTGGGAACCCCATAGATATACATACATAGATGCCTTATACACAAAGGCGTCTGCTAAATCCCATAACCATATACATATACATAGAAATGCATTTTCTATGGGGAACCCTGCTGCTAGATTCCTCAGTTTGGCTCCCTTTATTCTCAAGATAATAAATACCTCATTAGAAAGATATATTTCTAACTGCTTTTAAAATCGCTGTCATGAAACCTTTCCGTAAAAAGTCAAATTTATACCATACTCACCTGAGTAGTTACAGGCCTATATCAAACCTACCTTTCCTAAGCAGAGTACTTGAAAAGACTTTGTAATCAACTTCATACCTTCCTCAACGAAAACCGTATTCTCAAAAAAATCCAATCAGGTTTTAGATCAGATCACAGCACAGAAACGGCCCTAGTAAAAATAATTAATGATCTCAATTTAATTTAATATCACTTACAGAGTGCCAAAACATTGCACATGTCTCATGGCGCTTTACAGAGTGTTAAACAATTAGAGAAGGCCCATGAGTAACAGGAGGAGGAAAAACTCCCTACAATTGGAGGTACATGTAGGAAGAAACCTCAAGCAGATCCACGACTCAAGGGCCTAACCCATCTGCCTAGGGTCAGTACAAAACAGTAAGGTCTGTTTACATGATAAATTAATAAGTTAGTTAGATGTAGAGAAAAGAACATGGTGTTTAAAGCCACCTGAGGTGTGTGTTACATAGAGGTGGGATGGTTACATATCCAGTATGATAATGCATAAACTTATTTAGTGTCAGAAAGTTCAAGTAGTGTAGGAAATGAATTGTCCAAGGGGATTAGGAGTTGTCATAGGGCAAGTAGTGGGTCGTCAGGCTGCGCGGGCCAGGAATCCGGGCAGGGGGACAGCAATAAGCGATGATCGAGCAGCCGTAGAAATGGGACTTCAGGTGAGATGAGGGCCAAACACAAGGATGACTGGTGATGGTATGCCTCACAAGTGAGTTAAGGAGGAAGAGAGAGAGAGATATAGCAGTGTTTCCCATACATTGACTAATCTGTGGCGGGGCGCCGTGAAATCAAAATCGGCCGCCACAGATTAATATTCTATGTTTAATTTAATTTAATTGAAATTAAATATAAGATCAAATCCTTGCATTGCCATTGAGCTGCGCATTTCAAGCCTTTCCTTACCCCGCCCCGCTCTCTCTCTCTCGTAGCCCGCTGCCCCTCCTCTGCATGTGCATTTAACAAAATATTCACGATTGTTAAGGATTGTTGTTGCCACATAGAAGCATTGCATAGAAGACGTCTGGCTAAATTGCTATTAAATCCGCTTAGCATCGTGACCCTGCTGCGCAAATTTGTTCAAAACTGCTGCATTGAAGTTAATATGGAGTTATGGAGCCATAGTAGTTTACATCATACCTGTCAACACTCCCGTTTTTCTCGGGGTTCTCCCGTATTTCAAGGTCATCTCCCAGCACCCTCCCGTTTTGTTATTTCTCCCGGAAAACTCCCGTAATTTGCATGGCCATCAAACTTATTTTTAAAATCATTGATCCAGGTTGCCAGATTGTGTATGAAATACACCCTACACATACACAATCACTTAGTTTCAATTTCAACCGTTTTGTCATAGGCTAAAACCTGGCAACCCAAAACCCAAATAAGGAAGCGGGTGCCGACTGCACAGCCTGAGTCTCGTAGTAAGCATAGGGAGGGAAAGTGAAAACCAGCGCCCCAAGTGGTTGCGTTCCTATCGAAGAGCAGCTCCAATTTTAAGTCCCATAGACCTATTTTTAAAAAAATATTGTGAAGCCAAATCAGCGATGTTATCCACCAAAAATAGTTTTCAGTGTCTATACAGTAATAATCTTATAACTGTGAAAATGTCAGACCCTATTTTGCCTTATTTTAAAAAATCGAAATTGCTCATTTTGTTTCATAAACAAACTACAAAAGAAGTCACGTGACTTTACCCTTCGACGTTACTCACGGTAGCATGGTTTGTTTATTAGCCTGGTTAGCATTAACACTTAACACTTACTGCCAGCTCTTCATGTAAGTAGAAGCACAACACCAGTTATCCAGACATAAAGGTTATCACCACGCGGTTTACATCACGTTCCGTTATTACAAAAATATGTTAAGCCAGTTAAGCAAATTGCCGTATTGATCAGTTAGAGATTAAGCGCCCAAACCTGTGACGTCACATGCAACTGTAGTTCATTATCACCATGTTACGACAAAAACTCAAAACAATTCAACTGATCCTAAAAATAAGGTATGGCCACTTGAAGCAATAGAGGTGACCCCAGTGCCTAACACAATGGAAGGCATTAAATTAAGATCCCAATGTGCACCGAGATATATTTTTTCTAAAAAAAAAATCCCATCCACTCCGCTAAACTCTAGGAACGCAACCACTAGATGGCGATGAGATTACTTTCCCTCCCTATTGGTCATAATCAAGCGGGCTAGTTAAATGGCCTACTCCAGAACTACCTGTTGTGAAATTGTTGGGAATTTATTTAATTGATTAACACATCACATAAACTGTTATTGAGTGTTGTTGATACACTGAACTCGTGCCCTCGGAACCAAATCTGACAGCAAGCAGCTTTGGAGTTTTGGAAGTAGGCTGCAGGCAGGCAGCTGGTGGATACATAACTGGCATGCGTAAGGTAATGGTAAGGTAAAAACAATGACCGAAATGCAGTGTTTAAACACGTGTATGAAATGTATTAACTATGCATACACAGATCCGGTATAAACGCTGACACCCCCCCCGAAAAAAAATCTCCTGTTTTTGGAAAGCTAAATGTTGACAGGTATGGGCTACATTGAAGAGACTAAACTAAGTTAAGTTATGATATCAAGCAGTATCTCAAAGCTAACGTTAGAATACTGTTTTGATGTCGAATTTAGCATGCTTAGCCTACTTACAGCTGCTTGTCAATGTCGTTGAAGGGCTCATTTTATTGACTCTTGACACTGAATGTTTGCAAAATCCCGATGTAAATGGAAAAGTGTTTTCCAAAATTCAAAAGTGCTTGTCCCAAGGAGAAGTACGAACCTTTATTTTAACTACTAGAAAACGTTATGAATTGCATCCACACATCAGCAGCCTTTTAACTGTGTTAGGCTACTCAGGAACGTCTTAAAGTGACCCCCCCCCCCCCTTGTCCAAGTCAGCTACCGCCACAAATTGAATCCAATTCTGTGGTCTGTGGGAAACACTGGATATAGAGTGGGTTAGTATTACTATAAATCAAAATGGTTCATATCAATAAGTATATCATTGGTACTATAGTGTTAAATAGTGAAAATAGGCAGAGTGAGAGTTGAGAGAGAGAAGGGGAAGGGGAGAGTATAAGTATATATACACTTTTGTGGGAAATTTGGTCTTTGCAGTTATCCCAACCTGTGAATTAGTGAAACACACTCAGCACACAGTGAACACACAGTGAGGTGAAGCACACACTAATCCCGACGCAGTGAGCTGCCTGCTACAGCGATGCTCGGGAGCAGTGAGGGGTTAGGTGCCTTGCGTTCCTACTGGTCAGGGTTCGAACCGGCAACCCTCCGGTTACATGTACAAAGCGCTAACCAGTAGGCCACGGCTGCCCCTAGAAGAGGGGTTGTACAGCATGACACATAAGTCCATAACATAGTGCTGTTATGGACTTATGTGTCATGCTGTACAACCCATAACTAACAATGGGAGGCACTAAAGAGGTATGGTTTAAGTCTAGACTTAAAAATAGAGAGGGTGTCTGCGAATAGTGGGAGGGAGATTATTCCTGAGGAGGGGTGCCTCCTACTGTAGTTTTTAGATTCTTGGGATTACAAGAAGTCCAGTATTCTGTGATCGTAGCGGTGTAGGTGGGTTGTATGGGACTAGGAGATCTTTAATATATTCAGGTGCCCGGCCATTTATGGCTTTGTATGTTAAAAGTAATATTTTGAAGTCAATGCGACTTTTAACAGGTAGCCAGTGTAGAGATGCTAGGATGGGGGAAATATGTTCATATGTGTTGGTCCTAGTGAGTGTGCGAGCAGCGGCATTTTGTATAAGCTGTAAGCTCTTTAGAAAGGTATTATTGCAGCCAGCGTATAGAGCATTGCAATAGTCTATCCTTGAGGTGACAAAAGCATGGATTAATTTCTCGGCATCTGGGAAGGATTTCTCGGCATCGGTAAGGATAATGACTTCCTTATGTTAATTCCTTCCTTCCTAATGTTCCTTAAATGGTAAAATGAAGTTTTGGTCATCTGTTTTATGTGATTATTTAGTGATAGGTCCTGGTCAATTATAACTCCTAGGTTTTTAAAGCAACACCAAAAAACCTTCCTTCTGTCGCACGCACGCTATTTGTTTATCCAGCAACGGCTTTGCAAATAACAATGTCCATAGACAAGGCAGAATATGTTGCATGATTTTGTGAAAGTACGATGTATTGCGACATCATGCAAGTCAAATTTGTAGTTTCTTATGTCTCATTCCATCGAACTACAGATCTGGCAAACTTCTAGGCTAGCAAACTTACATAGTGCGGTTGTAGCCGATAGAGGGCCGCGAAGCGAATGCAGAAGTGCCGTTCACCCTGTTACGAGTTGATGAACCACGGAAACAATTTTTGAAACATTATTTTAAGGTACAAAAAACTCTTTGGTGTTGCTTTAACACTTGTGGATGAGGTCATTGGAAGATCACTATATGTAGCCAGTGATGAGGATAGGATATCCCTAATCTTTTTAGGACCTAAAACCATGACCTCTGTTTTATCTGAGTTCAAAAGCAGGAAATTATTCATCATCCATGTCTTTATATCTCTTATACATGTGTCAAGTTTGGCTAACGGAGTTAATACATCACAAACACTTGGATGATCTCTTAACACACACACTCACACACACACACAGAGGATGCTGATGAGCCTTTAACTCACAAACACTTGGATGATCTCTTAACACACACACTCACACACACACACAGAGGATGCTGATGAGCCTTTAACTCACAAACACTTGGATGATCTCTTAACACACACACTCACACACACACACAGAGGATGCTGATGAGCCTTTAACTCACAAACACTTGGATGATCTCTTAACACACACACTCACACACACACACAGAGGATGCTGATGAGCCTTTAACTCACAAACACTTGGATGATCTCTTAACACACACACTCACACACACACACAGAGGATGCTGATGAGCCTTTAACTCACAAACACTTGGATGATCTCTTAACACACACACTCACACACACACACAGAGGATGCTGATGAGCCTTTAACTCACAAACACTTGGATGATCTCTTAACACACACACTCACACACACACACAGAGGATGCTGATGAGCCTTTAACTCACAAACACTTGGATGATCTCTTAACACACACACTCACACACACACACACAGAGGATGCTGATGAGCCTTTAACTCACAAACACTTGGATGAT
>NC_063202.1:13499180-13519180 GCF_017589495.1 Alosa alosa
ACACACACATGCACACACACACACACACATGCACGCACGCGCGCACACACACACACACACACACACACACACAGAGGATGCTGATGAGCCTTTAACTCACAAACACTTGGATGATCTCTTAACACACACACTCACACACACACACAGGATGTGTTTTGGACAGTTGAACTATCCTGTTGGTCGGCATGCTGAAGCTGATGCTGAAAGACAATAAAAATATACAATATGTTCCACAGCTCTGAGTACTACTTGGGCCTTACAAATGTCAACTATATCACAAGGGCTTACATTGTCCCCAGGGCAACTTTGGGTTAAGTGCCTTGCTCAAGGGCACAACTGTGGAAGTTGGGAATTGACCGTTTGCAAAAGCCACGCCCCCTAGTTATTGTTACTACACTTGTCAAACTCAGACCGGAGTTGTCTAGAAATTCAGTGGTAGCTGTTAAGACTGTCTGTAAAAGTTACAGCACAAAAGGCTCTTTTAGAGACCCACGGACCTAAATTAATTTACAATAATTTACAATCCTTTGAAAGACTGCAGTATGACATGGAGACACATGTATAAAAATTCATATCTAGCTTTGTTGGGTGACAAGCTTAAACGGGAGGCCAGTGTGATTCACTGATATTAATTATTAGCTGTGCTAGACAGACTTGCATGCATGTTACAAGGACACTGGGCCATGTCCATAGACAGTAAAAGAAATGTCATGGAATGAACATGGTGCTGCCAAAAAACGGAAACATAGCCTACATTGCAGAGCCACTTTAACTTTATTATTTTATGAATAAATGTTACACTACTGTGCACAGACCCATGCTTCTCTGACGTGAAGAAGCTAGCACGTTATTAGCAGCGGTTAGCTAACTATGGTAACGTTAGTTATATACAAGTCTCCTCCAAGTGACAATCATTTTATATCAAATGCTGGCAATGCTGAAAACAATTAAAGGAGAATTCCGGTGTGATATTGACCTAAAGTGTATTGAAACATGATACCGAGTGTGAACGTATGTCTCATAGCCCATCTCGGCTTGTCCCCTGCACTCCAAAATCTGGCGCTAGTTAGCCGATGCTACCAACAGCTTTTTCAATAGTGATGCTTCGGGATTGGGCTAGCCATGCAAATAAATCACTGTTTTACACCCATTTACGAGGCTCAATGTATCTCCACACTTCATTGGTAGACTTCCGAGGGCCCTGACATTTAAAACGAGACATTGAGAACTTTGAAAAAGCACTGGTAGTTTACTTACAAGACGATTTATACAGACAGTATCTTCACGAAGTTTAGCGTTTGCAGCCATCTTGAATTTAGTCACGATAAGTCGAGTCATGCAAGTCTCATTCTCAGATTAATTTTATTATGTCTCAATTAAATTTGATCCAAAATACCCCCCTCCCCCTCCTCCGCTTTTGGTGCTACCCTGACTTCTGGCTGCAGTGTAGCTGCAGCACAATAAGTAGATGTGACATATTGGGTACTGAAATATTCACAAGAATCCATAGAAATGGAATCTTCATGTTGTATTATCCAATATTAGATGTACAGATGTATAGTCTATCTTATACACACTCATTGAACAACAAAGTAAATGCAAAAATAGAGACTTTTTTGTAATTATTCCATATTTTGTGTCAGTCTTTATCAGAACACCTGACATACAATCTAAATAGTCCACAAGAAAGGGGTTCATGTGCAGTAAGCATTTGATTGTCAGTATGCATTTTGGATAACAAAAAGTCCTATAGGGAGTTTCCATAGGCATTTCACAAATGCATGAGCATACCTTGGCAAATAATAGTCTAAAGCACTCATATTTTCATTCTATTTCGATCTACTTTTGCACACAGCTTCACAAGACCTGGTGCTAGGGCTCAGTTTCTAAGGGATATCAAGTGACCTAGAGGGCTGAAATGTGGTCAGTTCAGAGATGCTTGTAATCCGGCAGAAAGAAAAAAACTATATTCTAGCCTCTGTAACTCTGTCAGTACAGTACATCACACAGTTATTTTGACTGTTTTCTACGAAAACTACAGGTTCCGAGCTTTCTATAGAGGTCCAGCATTTGATGATTCGCCCCAGAAGAGGTGGGAACAATGCCCTAAATAGGCACAGTGCAATTTCAGTCAAAAACTTGAAATTTGTACTGAGATCCATGTGGTTAAGCAGAAGCATGTATCCAAAGAGACGTACAGAAGCAGAATCACATGCAAGCTACAGTGCAGAGGAGACTTTAGCTACACATTAGTACTGCATCCATCAACACAACAGTGCTGACATTATAAGGACTAGTCCAAATGTGCTAGCAATACTACTGCATCCATGTGTGTTGTGTGCATGGTAAGTGTGTGTGTATGTGTTTGGAAACAGTCTGCCAAATGTTGACCAATGTGACAGATTATCAGTAAAACTCTAGTTAACCATACAGTCAGGTATAGTGTTGAGAAACGTCAGATTATCAGTAAAACTCTAGTTAACCATACAGTCAGGTATAGTGTTAAGAAACGTCAGACGCTGTTTCCTTATCTTACAATCAGCCAAAAGGACTTGATTGCAGAAATTGAACAAAAAAATAAAGAACTTACTGCTAGTTGAAAATAAATACTGGCACTGTGATTGGAAGGTCACTGACACAAACAAGCTTTTATTTAGATTGTGGGAGTCAAGAAGTAGCTAGCTACTGCTCCCTAGACGGTTGTAAGCTCATTCTGTGTGAAATAAAAATGCGGAATATGCTAACTTTAACCACGCGAGTGTTTATTTTCCAGTAGTTCCGAGGTCTATGCATGCACGCCTCTTTTGATGAGTTGTTATGCAGTTCTGTTGAGCTCGTGAGGTGTGAGCGCGTTCGCTCGCTCAGCAGTGGTCCGGATCGACCGTCAGGAATACCTCGGGACTCCTTTCATGAAGGCCGGAATTGATCAACGTGCGCCTGGGGATGTCCGCATATCAAAGTAGGCTACTGCCCAGGTCGCGAGGTGTCAAACGGTTGATCCGCCGGGTGTGTTTATTCGCTTGTGCCTGACGTGTATTCCAAACAGCGAACAGCGAATACAAAAGACACATACACTTGAATAAACCTGTGGCCCCACATAGCTTTTCTTTATGTACAAACATGGTGCTTAGAAATAAATACATCAACTCAAGGTTTAAGTAGAGCCTACATTTAGCCAAAATCAGTGGATCCCACCCTGAGCACACGGTAGGCATGAATATAGCTCAGCGCATAGACTTTACGCGGTTTCTCCGTCTGTGATATCCGGGATGTTTCCGCGTGCAAAAGTGTTTGATTGTAACCTGAGTACAGGTGTCGCATATGACGGTGCAACACCAGTGGAACCTGCAGTTGCAGCTGCTTGAGGTCTCCACGCGCCGCTGCTCCACGCGCAGTCCGCACTCGTGGCAGAGGCGTTGGCAGCTGCGTCGCTCCCACTGGGAAAGACTGTCACTGTTCTGCAAGCACTCGCGCCCCTCGGTACCATGCAGCCCCAGGCTCAGGTTCCGCGCGCAGTAGTCGGGAGATTCCTCAAGATAGATGAGATCAGTGCGCGTGATGCTACTGAATGCGTCCGCTAGCGCACCACGATTGTCAGCGCTGTTGCCGGCTCGCACGCGCCTCTTGTCCATCTCGAGCTTCTGCGCCTGGTCATGCTTCACCTTCAGGTAGTTCCCCACATCTCGGAACTCCGCGAGCTGCATCCAACAGGTTTGTAAACTACAGCTTTGTGAAAGCCCGTGACACCTGCACACGCGCCTCATGGTGATCTTCACAGCCTAACGGGAAAGATGACACCATAACCTTTCAGCTTCACCAGTATAAATGTATGCAGAAAGCTATAAAAATGTATGGAGGAGGTGATAGAGGCGGGGGTCTCACCTGTCGGCCAGCCTCGTTATTGTGCAGGTTCATCTGCGCTCGCGAATCTTGTCCAGTTTCAAACGCATCAACATATTGTCTGGAGATTCTCTCGCCAAATTCCACGTTATCACTACAGCCACCCCACGTCCACCCGCGGCCACCTGCAAACCAATTACAGATCAGAACGGTACTGAACCGGCCGTCCGCCTGCCAGTAGCCTAAGCAGCAAGAGGTGTGAGGGTGTATGTGTGTGGAGGGGAGAGTATTCATTTGGGGATATTAAGATGAACACCAGCGGCGTGTCTGGGATTGGAGAGCTTGGATTAGAGGTGTGCAGAACTGGAGGGATTCTTACCTGGTTGGCGATTCCTGGAGTTGTCACACCTGCAGTTGGCGAGTTCACCCAAACTACAGTTTTTGATGAGCGTGAACATGACGCCTGCCGCACTTATCGCGTGTAGAAATGACGTCTCCCTGGTGGCTGTGGGCGAGTTACGGTAAAAGTGAAGTTAATCAAATGATTCATTCGATATTTCTAAGTGAAATTAATCAAATGATTCATTCGATATTTCTAAGTGAAGTTAATCAAATGATTAATTCTACCTGTTCATATTTCGTGTGCTGCAGAGTGACGTCATACCTGCGCGTAGTGTTCCCGGAGCAGTCAGAAGTAGTGCGCTCTCGGGACAGTTCCAAAGGTCCCACGCGAACTGCTGTTTACATTCTTGAATCCCACGCCGTGCACCTGCCTGCACGCTACTGGCATATGTCAGGTCAGCCTGGGAAACACCACAACCAAAGGTAATTTCTGATGTACACACACGCGTGCGCGCCCGCACACCAGTTTCCTTCAATGGACTTATACGCATAGGTCCCCTGACAATTTGAAGCCCCCTTCACACACGCTCGCAAGCACGCACACACACATGGTGCTGACCAGGTGTGTTTGAGCGTGTGTGTCACAATGGGCATAATATTGATGTAGCATGTGTGATCTGTCTTGTGGTTTGTTAATGTTGTCTGTTGGATATTAAGCCGTGCCCTGCCGAGGAACTGACTATGTAAATTAGCCTAAGGCTAACATTGCTAGAGTGAATCAAATGGAAACATGTATGTCCTAACAAATGCCCCTAACAAATGAAAATAATAAATAAAGATAAACACACACACACACATATTGTGCTTATCATGCTCTCATCCGTACATTGCGCTGGGCAGACAGACTCCTATTGGTCAGCATCCCAGAGAACAGTGGCAGCTCCGCTGATCTGTGGCGCTTACCTTTGGACCGGACATCAGCACGCTGTTCAGCACCCTGAAATGAGCACAAACGGATCCGCGTCACCGACATGAACACCGCACCAGACATGCATCATGAACATCAAAACAGAGACACGCATCCTGCTTCCTCTCAATATATGCTTACCAAGCGCACGAGGGCACGAGTTGGGAGCTCGCGAAAACCCACAGGCAACGCAATAGCAACATATTCGCGAGTCTGTGGCACGAGGATGAGCTGGGGAGCGTTTGGTGTTGAACCCTGCCAGTGGCTCTAAAATCTGCTGAACTCTGTGCCACGCCGTCGATTCGAAGCCCAAAACAGGCATTAAAGTCATTGATTGGCCGAACGCCAAGCTGAAGGAAAAGGAACGCCTCCAGAGAATATCAAAGAGGGTCCAGAACGTTTCCCATTTCCCACGAGCCCACCAGATATCCCGCTGCGCACACCGCCAATAAACATTTGGGACACAAAGACACGTGCACACTGAGCTACAGTTATTCTTTTATTTTGGAACATTATTATTTGATAAGGTAATATATATTTGGTTGAATGAGAGGAAATAAAACACAGCTTTGGCAATTGAGCAAAATAACCTGTGTGCTCGCTGACGCCCGTGAGATGAACAAGTGTGTATGTGAGATGATGTGCTAAAAACCAGTGCTCAAAGCACGAAGCAACTGCTACTGCCACATTAACCAAACTCAGCTGTGTTATGCAAGCAATAAATTACATAAAATTAAATACATTTCATTTAATTGCGAGTTCACAGAACTCTAAAGTCTTTTCACACCGAGTTCATCGGCTCAGTTTTTGCGCGTGTGTTGTCTCCGCCTCGTGCCATTCTTTGACCTACGGCCTTTGTTGCGTTTCGCACAGTAATATTTGGTTACCACCTGAGTGCAGGTGTCGCACGTGACGGTGCAACACCAGTTGAACTTGCAGTTGCAGCTGCTTGAGGTCTCCACGCGCCGCTGCTCCACGCGCAGTCCGCACTCGTGGCAGAGGCGTCGGCAGCTGCGTCGCTCCCACTGGGAAAGACTGTCACTGTTCTGCAAGCACTCGCGCCCCTCGGTACCATGCAGCCCCAGGCTCAGGTTTCGCGCGCAGTAGTCGGGAGAATCCTCAAGATAGATGAGTTCAGTGCGCGCGATGCTACTGAATGCGTCCGCTAGCGCACCACGATTGTCAGCGCTGTTGCCGGCTCGCACGCGCCTCTTGTCCATTTCGAGCATCTGCGCCTGGTCATGCTTCACCTTTAGGTAGTTCCCCACATCTCGGAACTCCGCGAGCTGCATCCAACAGGTTTGCATGTTACAGCTTCCCGACACACCGTGGCACTTGCACGCGCGCTTCATAGTCGCCCGCACAGCCTGTGTAGAGGGGAGAGGTCATTAGTATCACGAGCGGTGGTCACCACAAAGGAACAACCAAGCTGAACAGTATTAATAAAGACTTGTTCTCGAGATTATGCGACTCTGAGTTTTGAGAACAAGTAGTTACAAAAACATGTTATGGTTTGGGTATGGTTATGGAATATAACAGACGCCCGAAGCAGGAGAAGGAAAAACGAAAGGTATACGTACGAGTCGACCGGCTTCATTATTGTGAAGGTTTACTGCAGCTCGTGCATCATGACCGTTTTCCAGTGCATCAACGAACTGCTTTGAGATGTTCTCTCCAAAGTCCACATTGTCGCTGCACCCGCCCCACATCCAGCCGCGTCCGCCTGTTAACACAACGAAGGTGAGACCACCAGCATGAGCGCAAATACATTTACACATACATCCAGAGTGGAGCTTTGACTGAGTTTTAAAGCTGCCAATGTCGAGGTGGATTGTGTTGAGAGCGGTAGAGGTCCATACCCATTTTGCCAACATTGGAGTCGTCGCATCCACATTGACTCAGCTCCCCCATGCTGCAGTTCTTAGTTAGGGCGTGCATCACCCCCGCTGCACTGATGGCGTGCACGAACGCAGCCTCTCTCGTGCCTGTCAGCAAAAGATAAGAGTCATGAGCAATCTGAACACGGTCCATGCAAGTCACAGGAACTTTGTTAGACGAGTGCGAAAGAAACTCACCCCTTCTCGCTCCGCTGTGCGTGGAGAGCTGCAGCGCGCTCTCTGGGCAGTTCCACCTGTCCCAGGCGAACTGATGCTTACATTCCTCTATGCCTTTGCGCGCGCCCACCTGAACGCTGCTTGCATAAGTCAAGTAAGCCTGAGAAAAAACAAATACAAAGTTAAAAACATAAAGTTAACTAATAAATAACACAAAGTTCACAAAACAACACTTGTTAAACTGATGCACATTGCACGGTGGTCAAATTCAGATGTATTTAAATATGCAACATAAGCATTTGAATTATATTCTGGTACTGTTTCGCTTACCTTAGGACCAGTCATGAGGAAATTATTCACGGACCTGAAGGGAACACAAATGACACGCGCTGGTCAGTGATGCAGTACAGAACATTCTAATAAACTTATGTAGGCCAACACACAAAATAAAACATGCCAAAACAAGTCGCGGATTTTCAAAAGTGTTGAAAATGAAATGAAGACTCACCAAGCACTGGTGGACAGTGCGTGACCACACACAGACAGAAGAAGTGACACAAGTAACTTGCAAATGCTCATTTTAGCCAACCGTGCGTTGGTGAGGATAGTTCCAGTACGAGGAAAGAGAGAAGACTAATCTGGTCTCTCGTGAGCCAGGGCATTTATACTGCAGCCAGCTTGACTGACAGGCAAATTTTCACCTCTGACATTTGGCCGTAAATCGCGCAACGATTGGCTGGCCGGCCGATGGCGGCTGGTAACAACACTTCAAAGCTTTCACGTGCATTTAATGAGAGTCCCTTCCTTAGTTGCCAACGCCCCATCATTTGATTATTAGTAATATTGAACACTTATTAGTAATATTGAACACATCGTTTGATTATTAGTATGTTATATAATATTGATGAACACTTTTTTCTGCACATCGACTGCATGATGAGGTTTGTTGTTGTAGTTTTATGACGCTAGAGTATGCAGACGTCCTGGGTGTAGAAGTGTGTGTGTTAGAGGGGGGTTGTCGCAGCTTTCGGGGGTAGAATTGTAGAATATGACAGTGTTGGCCACTCATGATTGCTGTCGGTCCACTGTGCACTGAATATGTCGCAACTTTGAACACGTATAGGTCAACTCAAACCACCACCAACAAACGGTGCAACTAATCGGGAACATATTTGTGCACTGAAACTGGGAGGACATTGTAATAAAATACTTCACCACTGCGTGCTAACAAGCATGCAAATACGGCGCGACACCTGGGTCGGCGTTGGCACGGGAGTGTTAATAGATTCGCTGATGCTGCCATGAGAACAGTTCAAGCTTCGTAGAAGGCTTTCTCCCAAGATTTAACATGCTGACCCCAACAGGCCTGTGCTATCGGACATTAGGCTAATGTGTTTGACTTGGAGAAAGTTTATTCGTAATGGATGGTTATTTTGGTGGATTATGGATGCGCAGACTGAAAACTAGTTAACGTGCTGTGATTGGGGCATCACCAGATTGTTGCGCAGTCTTAACTACTTTCGATTACTTGTCAGATTAATTTCTAGATACTTCATGAAGATGTTATATTAATCGTTCGACTAGATTAATTGTTGAAACCAGTCATTATCATATGCGCCCGCGAATCTCGAATCAAATCGTCATCTTCTCCAAATCCCTTTATTAGCTCGCGACTCACTTTATGTAAGACAATAGGCAAGCCCTCGAGCTCCATGGATTACCCTCTGCGCTCGCGCCAAAACAATAGTGGGCTGCGCAAGTGACGATAATCCGTTAATTGGATATCAAGTTTTCACTGCGCGTGAATCGTCGCACCTTTCACACGGTCATCAGGACAGGCCAATATCTCAAAACACAACTCTGCTCGCGCTCACACCCAATCCTCAACCGATCCCACGATACAGACCGAAACACAGTCTCAACACTTGTCCCTGCATACCGCATCTCCATTTCTATCATATCAGACTGTAGCACATACATATGCACAAATATACTATTTATCGTTCAATATGCATTTAACCTGTCATTCAAAACGTGCCCTTTGCGTGCTCAGGTCTGTTGTAGAACTAAATGACCTAAGACCATCTGATGCCAGACCTTGAGCTCTTAAGAGCCCCGAAACCGTTTAAAGGCCAGTGGTGTTAATGAAATCGACTGAATCGAAAACTCCAGAGTTGGGCTAGTTGAGTGTGGTATGTGATATGACGCCTCCGAGGGAGGTTGTAAATGGATACATGTCGTGTAGAAAGCGTCTTGCGCGCAAACAGCAGACAACCCGCAATCAGGCGGACGCCAGTTCTCACACCCCGCGCGGACGGGGGGAAGCACGCTGCAGAGTTCAAAGGAGGTGTGGGGCTCCTCGCGCCTCATTTCTGAAGTCTGTACATAGACTCCCTCGCAGGAAGGGCGACAGTCAGCACGAGACAGAAAACACCTGCCGGTGCTCATGCGAGAGGGAGACCGGGAAGCAGGATGCGGTGAAAGCATACCATTGGCATAATTATTACGACATTCTTTACATAGAAAATAAATACAATCCCCACAAATTAAACATAAATACAGTTCCCATAAATTAAAATCCTTAGATTAGATATATAGATAGATAGATACTTTATTCATCCCAAGGACAATTTTAGCCATCCAGTAGCTTATACAACCATAACACAACAAACACACATACACACATATATCTCATATACATAATAATCACTCACAGAAATGTATACATTTAAAGGAGCAAGTGAATTGATTGCGCAATGCGTGTGAAAGATAAAAAGTTTGCAATAGGAAAAACGTTTTTTAAAAAAAGACAGAGCAACCGAAAAGGCTGCCACTCTTGTCGGCCTGCACACAGATTTTTTTCTAATTCAGTTTAGCCTATAATAAGTAGGATCTCTTCCAGCCTCCATTAGCTTAATCATGAATGGACACATGGCGACACCACTGGTGCAGAGCAGCGCCACGAGCTGCAGATCACTGGACAACAGAGAAACGGACATACAGACAGAGCTGCAGAACACTGGAGAACAGAGAAACGGACAGACAGACAGAGCTGCAGAACACTGCAGAACACTGGACAACAGAGAAACGGACATACAGACAGAGCTGCAGAACACTGGAGAACAGAGAAACGGACAGACAGACAGAGCTGCAGAACACTGCAGAACACTGGAGAACAGAGAAACGGACAGGCAGACAGAGCTGCAGAACACTGGAGAACAGAGAAACGGACAGACAGACAAAGCTGCAGAACACTGGAGAACAGAGAAACGGACATACAGACAGAGCTGCAGAACACTGCAGAACACTGGAGAACAGAGAAACGGACATACAGACAGAGCTGCAGAACACTGGAGAACAGAGAAACGGACATACAGATAGAGCTGCAGAACACTGCAGAACACTGGAGAACAGAGAAACGGACAGACAGACAGAGCTGCAGAACACTGGAGAACAGAGAAACGGACAGACAGACAGAGCTGCCGAACACTGCAGAACACTGGAGAACAGAGAAACGGACAGGCAGACAGAGCTGCAAAACACTGGAGAACACTGCAGAACACTCCTACAGAGAAACGGACTGCAGAACACTGGAGAACACTCGTACAGAGCAACGGACTGCAGAACACTGGAGAACACTGCAGATCACTGGAGAACACTCGTACAGAGAAACGGACTGCAGATCACTGGAGAACACTCATACAGAGAAACGGACTGCAGATCACTGGAGAACACTGCAGAACACTGGAGAACACTCATACAGAGAAACAGACTGACACACAGACAGTTTGCTGGCATCTCTCTCCATCTGGGAAACAGAGATGTGTGGGTCTATCTACGCATAGTTTGTGTAGTTTGTGTTTTGTACCACCACCCTACACACACACACACACACACACACAAAATGCACACAATTAGATGCACTTTCCATAGCATACATCTGTAAGTCCAAAACTTCTATGCCACACAATCATACACACACACACACACACACTCACACACACAGACACACTCACACACACACAATGTTGGAAAATGTTGTAATTCTTTTGTCATTATTGGGAGGTGTAGGCTATTGAAGCCGGCCACTTCAAAGCACTTGTGCTAAGCTAGGCTAGTAGTGGGTGCGTCAGACCGAGTAACTGCATGCACGGAGATGAGAAGGGTATCGGCTTAAGTCCCAATAAGTCGGCGTGTTCTTTTAAGTTATTAACATTTAAACATTTAAACATTTTCATTTTTAAACTTCAGAGTTATAGCTACAGCATTAGAATAACATTTAAACTACAGAGTTATAGCTACAGCATTAGAATAACATTTAAACCACAGTGGAATTACCACTGCATCTATCAAAACTAGTACTAGAGGATAGGATGCCTACATATGAAGTACTAGTACTAGAGGATAGGATGCCTACATATTGGGGCAGCCGTGGCCTACTGTGTGAGGGGGAAGAGTGGTGAGTGTATATCAGGTGTGTGAGGGGGAAGATTGGTACGTGTGTATCAGGTGTGTGTGTGAGGGGGAAGAGTGGTGAGTGTGTATCAGGTGTGTGTGTGAGGGGGAAGAGTGGTGAGTGTGTATCAGGTGTGTGTGTGTGAGGGGGAAGAGTGATGAGTGTGTATCAGGTGTGTGTGTGAGGGGGAAGAGTGGTGAGTGTGTATCAGGTGTGTGTGTGAGGGGGAAGAGTGATGAGTGTGTATCAGGTGTGTGAGGTTGTCATAAGCTAGGAGAGGAAGTATTCATGGAATAGTTGTGTCTTCAAGAATTTGTTGAAGATAGAGAGGGACGTCTCTGCTCTGATGGAATTCGTTCCACCATTGGGGGACCAAAGATGAAAAAAGTCTGGATTGCTACAGGAATCAGGGTGGCATGAGGGAGGCAGTGCCGTGGGCATGAGGGGGTATGAGATGAGAGGGGCAGTGCCATGGGAATCAGGGGGGCAGTGCCAGATGACGCTTCAAGGCAAAGCCTTTATGAGAGCACTTCGTCTGCAGTGGGTCTGTTAGTCTGCAGTGAGTCCTGTTCAGATTAGATTAGATTCAACTTTTATTGTCATTGTGCAGAGTACAAGTACAGAGACAACGAAATGCAGTTTGCATCTAACCCAGAAGTGCAAAAAAGCAGAAGTGCAATGTGATGTACACAGTATAGGCAGGTGGTGCAGTATAAACAGTATAAGACATATAGTGCAGTGTAGACAGTAGTATACAGTTTTTTTCAACTGCTTACACACTAAATATTTGCTTGTCACACAATTTTCTAAACATGTCTTTCAAACACCATAACTCCACACCAAATCTACAAAACCATACAGTAATTCTCAGTGTTTGACTCAGTTTTCAATTTCCTAAAATACATTTTGCAAAAGACCACACACAATTTTCTACCTAACACACAAAATTCTAACATGAAGTAGCTTGATATCATTGTTCAAACACAACCTATCAAAATAGCACACTTATTCGCCACTTATTCACACTCAGTCCTCAATATACAAACACTCATTACTTTACTGAACACCATCTGATCATTGCCCTAGTATAGGCCTATATACTCTATAGAAGTAGAGATCCTTTCAATCTGTTCCTAGAGGATTTCTGCGGATTTAGCATTATGTTCTACAAAAAGCCGACTTGACGTAAAACTTGTGTTAGCATTAGTTAATGTTGTTTTCTTTGCCTGTGCTTTCTGCGCATGTTTGTTTCTGCAGTTGAAAGAGTCTTTAGGCCTGTGAATATACACGCCCAACTGCCCCCTCTCCCCAAACACACACTCACATACACACACACACACACACACTTTTTTCTTTTTTCTTCTTTGAAAAAAGCAAAGTAATTAGATAGTCAGTAATTTCTTTCTTTGGAAATACAGTAATTTCTGTCTTTGGTAAAATCAGCTTTTCCAAAACTCCATGTACATCTGGTGGTCATGGTACTTTGCTTCCTTTTTTTGAAAGTGTGTGTAAACAGTTGTAAAAAAACTGTAGCAAAATGGTATGGTTTACAGTAATATAAATTAAATATAAATATGTGCAATGTTTTAGCAGTAACCTTATAAGAGTAGAATGGATATGCAGTAAGAACAGTGTATGAACAACATGTACAGATATGTGCAGTGTAGTAGCAGTACAATATAGATATATGCAGTGTATTCGTTTTTCTCGATTGTTTACACGCATTTTCTGAAAGCATGCCTCATACTCTCAGAACTCTACACACAAATCAAAAAACACACACACAATGGGCAAAACCCCTCAATTCTCCAGCAAAATGAAGCTTTACATTCAAAACAAAGTTATTTCTTCTCAAAATGGTATTTTGTTTTCAAATGACACACACAAACCATCATATGCATAGACATTTATAAAAACCAGTTGAACACTGACGTGCTCAATGTAAAACACTATGATGAATGGAAAACACTTCTTCTCCATTTAGGCCATTAAGCCTTTTTGTTCAGTGTTACACTTACTACAGACAGTACATACATAAGTGTGTTGTAAAATATTTGAGAATATTGTTTTTATACTCAGAACACACAAATACACTGTAATAAATATAGTTTATTTTTCCCACAAAAACAATGTACACAGTGTACATCCCAACCAACACAAAGTTGCACTTACAGTGGTCTACATACAAAACAACAGAAAAAGTTACAGAAAAACTATTCTGCATCCTCTCTGTTTAGGTCTGGCCACAGCACCTTATCCACATCACAAGCATTATGCTAAAGCTCTGATCGCTAATTGTAAAACTGTGTGACAGGTGTTTGCCCATGTGATGAGTCAGTGTGCATAGTAGGGCAATTGACTTTAGAATTTGAATGGCAGTGTGTTTCTTGTGAAAACAAGAGATTTTCTTCATGAAAATTGTGCCAAATGCAGAGAATTGTGTGTAGTATTTTGAAAAAAGTGTGTTTTAGAACTGCAATTTGAGTGTAAAGCAGGAATTGTGCTTGTAGTTTAGCAGAATTGGTTCAGGGGATTGGTCCACGAGTTACATGTTGTGGTCACTGTGTTTCAAGTACCAGTAATTGTGCCATTAAAGGTGACCTAGTCTTTGTTGAATAACGGTAGTATACCCGCATTCAAGAACATATGAAAAGAGCTAGACATTCTGAACATCTCAGTTTCATAGAAATTCCTCTTTTAGAAATGTTCACCAGAAATTGGGCCAATCTGAACAACGGATACATATTACATAAAATGTATCTCACCCCCTGTACTCAAGTAGATTTTTCAGATATTTTTACTTTACTATTTATTTTTGAGGGCGACTTTTTACTTTTACTCCTTACATTTTAACACGAATATCTGTACTTTCTACTCCTTACATTTTACAAAGCTGGCTTGTTACTTTAGTTTCAAATCATTTCAGTGATGTTACTGTTATTATTTTCCACATCATCAATAGCGGATGGGAATACACATTGCACTTGACGCACCACTACAAGATGACTCGACAGATTTGGGCGGCATTCATTCACAGCAAATCATTGCAGCTTGATAACGTTAACGTTAGCAGGTAGTATGTCTCAATTAAATGTAGCCAAAAATGCCCTCCTCCTCTCCTCGCCTCAATTGGTTCTTTCCTAACTTCTAGCTGCAGTGTAGCCTATATCCTTACCAATAAGTAGCCTAGATGCAGCATTGGGTCTTGAACAGGGATGTAGTGGAGGCTAAACGCAAGTAGGCTAAAAGCAGTTTACCCACCTCTGAAATTTCCGAAATAGTTTATCCACCTCTTATTAGAGTGTATCCACCTCTCAAAAGAGTTTATTCACCAATTACAACTGTTAACATTTAAAAATCACACTGTATTATCCACAATAACAATATGTACACTCATCAACACTCTATGAACCACTTAATGCCACTTCTATTGTTATAAACATTGGACAATAACCTCCACCATCATTAAACATGTTCTGAATGCCTTTTCTAAAAATCTGATAGTTTACCCACCTCTTATTTTAGGCTACCACTACATTCCTGGTCTTGAAATATTCACAGGAATCCATAGGAATTAAATATACATGTTGTTTTATCCAACATTAGTTGTGCAGATGTATAGTCCATCTTATACACACCCATGAAGCCAACAAAGAAAATGCAAAAATAGAGACTTTTGTGTAATTATTCCATTTTGTGTAGTCATTCTATATACTTCTATTGTCAGTATGCATTTTGGGTAACCAAAAGCCCAATGGGAAGTTTCCATAGGGCATTACAAAATGCATGAGCAGCAAATAATGGTCTAAAGGAAGATTTAAGGAAGATTTAAAAAGAGAGACTGGCACTCTTGCACTCAAGTAACATTTGTGTGGTCCAGGTACCGTTGCATAAACAATGGTTGTCATTCACAAGACTACTTTTACTTTTATACTTAAGTAAACTTTTATACTTAAGTAAATTTCCAAGAATGTACTTTGTTACTTTTACTTGATTAAAGCTGTTCTGAAGCTGGCAAAGTTACATTCTTTTGAGTGGCAGCAAAGGCAGCCAATCAGCTTGCATTTCGTAATCAGGTTGCCAATTAAGCCCGAAAGGATGCCAAATAGTGACTGGGCGACCGAGGCAACATGATCGGAGAAGGTTAGTGGGTTTCGAGAACAACTCCTACATTTCTTGCAGTCCTGGTAGGTGCAACAGACAGGGAGTCAGTTTTGATGTTGATGTCATGATGTGTAGTAGGTTTAGCTGGGAGGACCAGCAGTTCAGTTTAAGAGAGGTTTAGCTGGAGGTGATGTGCCTTCATCCATGTAGATACAGTATGTCTGAGAGGCAATTCGAGCTCTGTGCCGAGACCAAGGGGTCATCAGGTGGAAAGGACAGAGCTGTGGACAGAGCTGTGTGTCTTCTGCATAGCAGTGGTATGAGAAGCCATGCGAACGAATAATCTGTCCCAAAGAGGTGGTGTAGACAGCAAAGAGAAGGGGGCCCAGCACTGAACCCTGGGGGACCCCTGTGGTGAGATAGTGAGGTGCGGACAGCTGTCCAAGCCATGATAAGTTAAACGAGCGTCCTGTGAGGTAGGATTCAAACCAGGAGAGAGCAGAGCCGGAAATTCCCACGTTTGAGAGTATAGAGAGAAGGATGCGGTGATTAACTGTGCATAAGGCAGCCGATAGGTCAAGCAGAATGAGTACTGATGACCGAGCGGTCGCCCTGGCTTCCTTTAAGGCTTCTGTACAGACAGCAGAGCCGTTTCAGTGGAGTGGCCGCTTTTGAAACCAGATTGGTGTGCTGCGATCAGAAAGTATCATTTAGCTATGGATGAGAGTGTTTGGATCGAGCTGACCTTCTAGTAAGAGGACACAGTTCGTCCAGACACGAGCTCAGTGTGGAGCAGAGCCTGGGGCGTCTAAGTGGATGTTCATATCGCCGAGAACGAGTAGCAGACAGTCATGCTCAGGGATGGAGGACAGCAGAGTGTCCAGCTCATAAAGTTTTTCCATTCACTCAGCAGCAGGGTGAAATTAGCATGCCCCTCCCACCTCCTTGTCCAGATGAGCGAGGGGTGTGGGAGAGCGTAAAGTTAGTGGAGAGTGCAGCTGGGGTGGCAGTGTTCTCTGGTTTATTAATCTAAGTCTCAGTGAGAGCAAGGAGTTCCAAAGAAAGGTGGTTGGCATAGCCAGCAATGAAATCCGTTTTGTTGACTGCAGATTGGCAGTTCCACAAGCCCATGGAGAAGGAGGTTTCTGTAGGTGAGGACCGTTTAAGTTGCTGGAGGTTTACCAGATTTCTGCCCCCTTTGGCATGATGCTGTTTTCTGCGATTTCCGGTGATAACTGATATGGATGAACGGCACGTTTTTGCCTTCGTCGGTGCCTGTGCTCGGTGAACTTGTACTTAGGTAAACTCTGTCTTAAACGAGGGCAGTTGAAACGAGCGCTGACGCTTACGCTGGCGCTTCAGCAATAGCCTCTATTGTTATGACTGAATGCAGCTGTTCTCGCGTTTCACTAATGATGACACCAGAATGATGCCTATGGGCCAACAACATCAGAGAGAGGCTTATGGGCCAACAACACCAGAGAGAGGCCTATGGGCCAACAATTCATATTGAACTCGCATTCTGCAACAATTCATATTGAACTCGCATTCTGCAACAGAATTAGCATTCTGTTACCTCAGGGTCGAAACCTGTGGAGGGAAGTGTGGAGGATGCGCAGAGCACCTCGGCCAGTTTGGGTCCAGTTGAACGTATACAGGCAGGACTAACTCGCCTCCCAGTTGAACGTATACATGCAGGACTAACTCGCTTCCCAGTTGAACATGTACATGCAGGACTAACTCAACAAAGTAACAAAGAACTCTACAGCACAGCCCGAGCCAACCTGAAGAGGGGCATCAGAGAAGCCAAGGCAGACTACAGGAGGAGGATAGAGGACCTGAACAACAGCAGGCAGGTGTGGCAGGGAGGCCATTTGTATAACTTTTTTTTCTTACTTGTACAGCACTTTGGTCAACTGCTGTTGTTTTTAAAGGGCTTTATAATAATAAACCTGAAACCTGAAACCTGGAGTTCAGCATCTGACCAGCTACAGGACCAACCACGGAGCTACTGAAGGTGACCTCGCGCTGGCAGAGGAGCTGAACATCTTTTTTGGCTGCTGGTGGAGGAGGAGTACAGGAGCCTGGTGGTGGAGGAGGAGGAGGAGTACAGGAGCCTGGTGGAGGAGGAGGAGGAGGAGGAGGAGTACAGGAGCTTGGTGGAGGAGGAGTACAGGAGCCTGGTGGAGGAGGAGGAGGAGTACAGGAGCCTGGTGGAAGAGGAGGAGGAGGACAGGAGCCTCGTGGTGGAGGAGGAGGAGGAGTACAGGAGCCTGGTGGTGGAGGAGGAGGAGGAGGAGAACAGTAGAGTAGTAGATAACTTTATTGTCCAGTATTGGGCAGTAGGGTATGCGGCACAGTCGCAAGGCACTTCATGACAGGACATCAGACATATAACACCATACAAATAGTCCATACATCAGACACAGACAGACATAACATGAAGAACATACATCATACACTACAATACACTATACACCCTTGGGTATGACCAGGCCAGCTGGACATCTAGCTTATTTTAACTGATTTAAAGCTTTTATGGCTTGTGGTATAAAAGAGAATTTGGATCTGTTCTTGGTCAGGAGGGGTGGACAGAAACGAACACCTAGATGGCAGTAGTTTAAAATGAGATGCCAGGGGATGTGTATAGTCACATACAATGTTATTGGCCTTTCTCACCAGTCTGTCTTTGTAAATGTGTTCCATGCTCGGTAGTGTTATCCCAAGTAACTTGCTGGCAGTTGTAACTGTTTTTTTGATGGTTTTTTTCTGAGACTCAGTGGCATTTCCGAACCAGTAAGTAGAACAGCAAGTTAAAACACTTTCAATAAAAGCAGTATAAAACATTTAGAGCATTTTGTTATTGACATTAAAAGCAGTTTCTTTAAAAAGTACATTCTTTGCTGTGTCTTAGTGTGCAAAAGATCAGTCCATGAGTCCCATTTAAGCTTGTTGTCCAGTACAATCCCAAGGTATTTGTAGTTTGTAACAACCTGAATAGTCTCCCCATTGATAAAAGTGTCGGTGGATTGCTGTGATTTTCTAAAATCTATGGACATTTCTTTTGTATTTAATGTTAATCTTATTGGTATTTAAAAATGAAATGTGACTTATTGCACCATTCTAAAAAGGAGTCTAAAACTGGTCCATGATCTACCTCCCCATCCTGTAGCAGACTCACTAGAGCTGTATCATCTGCATATTTAATAAAAAGTGCCTGTTTTGAAAAGTGCTAGTGCATGAATTTGTATATAAAATAAATAGTAAAGGAGATAAAACACATTCTTGTGGAGAGCCTGTGGATGTTGTCATCACATCTGACAGAAATGAGCCCACTCTGACCCGCTGGACTCTACTGGTAAGAAAGTCCATGATTCAATAAATAATCCCTGTATTAGGATGGAACTCATTGGCTAAAATCTCAGGTTGCATGGTGTTAAAAGCAGATGAAAAGTCCACAAATAAAATCTTAGCATGAGTTTTTGGTTTCTCAAGGTGAGTGTGCAAAAGGTGAATTAATGTCAAAATTGCATCACCCACCCCCCTGGAGACTTGATAAGTGAATTGCAGGTGGGTCCATAAGATGGTGGGTTTGGAATACAATGTACCTCTTTACCAGACGCTCCATGCACTTCATCACCAGGGATGTCAGCGCGAGGAGGAGGAGAAGGAGTGTGTGTGTGTGTGTGTGTGTGGTGGAGCTCAGGAGGCGTGCATTAGGGTTTAATATCTTTCCCGAAAATTAGATGAATCAGATCCCGGGAAAAGACAACCCATTTCCCGGAAATCTTGGGAAATAGCTGTTTTTTTGGTTTTGTTGACATTTTTTATATTATTTGTATCATTATTAGGGCAAAAGAGCAGAGTTTATGTCCATCTTCAACACAGTTTGATCAATTCTGCTGCGAGATCAAGTGAACTACGTGCCTGACATCTGCTGCTGCGCTAATTATGAAATGCCAGGTGGATTCTCTGTGACTTTTCTTCTGAAAATCTAGGCAACCCTTATAAAACCAATATTTTACAGAACTCCATTATAAACACTAATTTATAATACTAAAACTAATAATGTAGGCCTGAACCATTGACAGATTCCTAAACCATTCTGTTAAACAAAATCCATTCTGTGGCTGTTGAGATTTGTAAGCAGCTGCGAATGGGAATAATCACTCGAAGTTAACCAAATATTTCCTAGGGCAGGCATATTTCTCTTTTAAACACATGCAAGTTCAATTAA
>NC_063202.1:13524180-13544180 GCF_017589495.1 Alosa alosa
GTTCAGTGTGGAGCCTGATTTCCACGTGTGTGTGAGAGAGTTTTCCATGTGTGTGTGTGAGAGAGTTTTTGCATGGAGCGTGTATTTTTTTAGTAGAACATGGGAAAGCGTATTGCTCTATACAGTGTGTGTGTGTATGTGTGTGTATGTATGTGTGCGTGTGTGCAGTGCGTGTGTGTGCCATGTGTGTGTGCAGTGTGTGTATGTGTGCAGTGTGTGTATGTGTGCAGTGTGTGTGTGCAGTGTGTGTGTGTGTATGTGTGCAGTGTGTGTGTGTATGTGTGCAGTGTGTGTGTGTGCATTGTATGTGTCAGTGTGTGTGTGTGTGCAGTGTGTGTGTGTGTGTGTGCCAAAGTGGAGACTTAGTGTTTTAAATGAACTGGAAGATGATAAGAGATCAGTTCCAGATTATTCTTGTGTGTGTGTGTGTATGTATGTGTGCAGTGTGTGTGTGTGTGTGTGCAGTGTGTGTGTGTGTGCAGTGTGTGTGTGTGTGTGTGTGTGCAGTGTGTGTGTGTGTGTGCCAAAGTGGAGACTTGCTGAAGTGTTTTAAATGAACTGGAAGATGATAAGAGATCAGTTCCAGATTCTTCTTGTTTGATGAAAAATTCATCTCAATTCCACATGAATTACACACACACAACGCAGCCTTCAAATGTTTATTTCTTTGTTTATTATCCTGCCAGGCGTTTAATATTTATGCTTCTGATCTGATCTGGCAGTCAGGACTCTCACCCACAGGAAATGAAGTCCCACCCCTGTGGTCCCGCCTCATTATCTCCTGTTCACCCCACAGGCCCAGCTGGGACTCTCATTGTACAAAAGGGTTGGACTTGCCACCATACTGTACAAAAGGGTTGGACTTGCCACCATACTGTACAAAAGGGTTGGACTTGCCACCATATTGTACAAAAGGGTTGGACTTGCCACCATATTGTAGAAAAGGGTTGGACTTACTACGATATTGCATTTGCCACCATTTTTTCTGTGGTAAACTCACATTTTCCTGTTTAGTTTCTCTCTGCCGGTGCCTGCAGTAATGAGCAGACGTGCGATTTCAGGGTGCTCCTAGAAATAAATATAGATAAAGTTACTTACCTGTTATACTAACCCTCGTAGTTATAACCCTCTTAGTTATACTAACCCTCGTAGTTACACTAACCCTCGTAGTTATACTAAACCTCGTAGTTATACTAACCCTCGTAGTTACACTAACCCTCGTAGTTATACTAATCCTCGTAGTTATCCTGAGGAATCCAGTCTGCTATACTAACCCTCGTAGTTATCATTGACGAGAAGTAAGTTCATATGATGTTTAGGTCAAGTTATGGTATGGTTCTACCAGGATGGATCTGGAACTCTGAGGGTTCTACTAGGATAAATCTGGAACTCTGAGGGTTCTACTAGGATGGATCTGGCTGTCAGTTCTGAGTACACACAGTATTGTGTATCAAAAAACACCCACAAACACCCAATATCTATTTATATGCAGACATTTGGATATCTAGTTATATGCAGACATTTGGATGTCTATATGCAGACATTTGGATGAATTTTCTATATTTCTGCCATGTAAGAACAGCTTGTTAGGTAGTTCTTAGGCATCCACTTGTTTGTGAAGAGTAGCTGTGTGTGCGGTTAGCGCTAGTGTTAGCTAGTTCTTTATGGAAGAATATTAGACTCAAAAGTTTTGTACGTGTGTATCACATTTTGAAACTGTAGAAATTATTTGTAACTGTAAAAATGATCTGTACAAGTAATTGTCAAAATTACAAATATGCCCTACTCTTACAAATCTATTCTACAGGTACGGATAGGTTTTACAGCTACAAATCATCCTACAGTTAAAAATATTTTACCATTACAAACATATTCTACAATTGCAAATCAATATTCTATGCACAAAAAGTTGTCCTACAGTTACAAATCTTAGGGATGAGAAGTGTCTAATACCGTATATACCCGAATGTAAGACGACCCTGAATATAAGACGACCCCCCCATTTTCCAGACTTATTTTAATTTTTAATTTTATTTGAAAATTCTAGTGATAATTCACTGGAAAAAACATTAACACCATTCATTAAATATTTGGATTAGTTTGTCACAAAATAAAGTGCACTCTGTCAATGAATGAGTTTAGAAATTAATGAATGAGTGACAAAAATGAATAACCTTTCCCTTTCACAAAATAAAAAAATGCAATAATTATGTAGGCCTATATATGTATGTAACTGTGAAGATAGATAGAAAATAACCATCTGCTTTTAATCAAACACATCTGACATTCAAGTCTTGAAACAAACCAAACTGTGGGGTTGCAATAAGAACAGCAGTGCAAATGGGTCTTTATGCTGCACATTAAACTAGGCCTATTCCTCACAGAGATCCCCTGCCTCGCTATGTTCACTCTCACGGTCATCACTATGATGCTCCACGAGCCCCTCCCACAGAATGTCATCTTCGCTCCCATCAAGGGCATTTGATATGCAGCATTTCTTACATCCATGAATGATGCTCTCCTGGCTTTTGGCATCCCATGCTTGGAGGATCCAAGTACAGAGCAGACGCACAGCTGGCTTCTGAAGTTTTCCAGTAGGCGTCAGTGAATGATCGCCTGACAGGAGCCACTCAGTGTACCTCTTGCGCAGATTATCCTTGAATGGCTTGTTTACGACTACATCCAATACCTGTAGCTGGCTTGTCATCCCCCCCGGTATGATCACTAGACCGCCGTTCATTTTCCGCAACTGAGTTTTGACGGGCTCTGTCAAGTGTCCGCGGAATGCATCCAAAACGAGCATATTTCTCTTCTTATGAAGCGCACTGCGGCGCCTGCCCCACACTACCTTGAGCCAGTCCACTACCAGGTCAGTGTCCATCCAGCCCTTTTACTGGACCCATATGATAATGCCAGCTGGCATCGTCTCCTTTGGCATAGTCTTGCGTTTCAAAATCACATAAGGCGGGAGTTTGGTCCCATCAGCGAGACACGCCAACATTACAGTGATTCGTTTTTTTTCATTTCCAGTAGATCGCACAACAACTGATTTGTCCCCTTTCTTGGCAACAGTGACAGATGTTGGCATGTCAAAAAACACTGGAGTTTGGTCAGCATTCCCTATCTGATCCAGGGGGTATGAGTGAGTTTTCCTCAGTTTAAGCACATATCGCTGAAAAGACAGCAACTTCTCCTCGAAGTCTAGGGCAGGCGCTGGGCCAAGCTTGTTCTACGACGCAGTGTCAGCCCTTTGCGCCGCATCATTCGTGTACATCACCCAGTGCTGGCTTTGAATTCATTTGTCGGTATGTTCAGCTCCTTGGCTATCTCCAGAGCCCTCAGCCGAATGATTTCTCTTGTGATTGGCATCGCATCCCGACGTTTTTCTATCACATATTCATAGACTTTATCATCAAGTTCTGCAAACTTGCCACTTTGAGGTCCACGGAAAGCTTTCCTTTGGCTGTTGGCATTTTTTAGTTGTTCTTTTTGACCTCGCCACCTCCGAACGTTACATTCTGTGACTCTGTGTGCATCAAGATTTGTAATTGTAAAACTAATTTGTGATTTAACAAAAAAATAACACGAACGATATTAAGTATTACTCATATGTCCTTCACTTACAAATAAATTCCACAGGTACTAAACCTTCCACAGTTGCTTGTCTTTGAATTACAAAGCTATTCTGCCATTACGAATCTCTGCCGCTGCACAAGTATTTTCTACAAGTATACGGATACTTTTGAGACTGTTCTGGCACTTCCTGTTGAATAGCCAATGGCAATGCTCAGGTTTGGCTAGCCAGTCAGGAATCTAAGTTCACTACCCATGTGGGTTGAAGAGGATCGACTGTCAGAAGAACGAGGATGATATGCTCACAATGGTGCACACAGGAGACACGCTATAGCTTACATGGAATTTGCTTTAAGTCTTGTGATCTGTCTGAAAATTATGTTAATTAAAATGAGTCTACTTCCTTCTGTGAACTGTCCCATATTCTAAGCAGAATCATGAGCCACACAGTGAATGTAGGCTAACAAAAAAGATAATCACCTGTCACCTATAATAGGCTTAGGCTACTTGTCACTGCTTTCTTCCAGGGCAAAAGTATGTCCATGTCGTGTATGTGTCGAAAACTAGCATAGTTAGCTAATTATAAGGTAAGTATATATTAGTCTATGCCGCGAGTGGCCAGCTGTTGTGTGCTGTGCTTGTGGAACGTTGGTAAATCTCACTCCCCGACGCCTCAAGAGTGCTGCTGGCATGCAAGCCAGTAGCCTGGGCTATTGGCTCAATTGTTAGCGGCTCACCTCCGATCCTATGGTGCTACTGTTTGATAGCTAGTTCGATTTTGCTAGTCTGTGCCAAGGTGAATCACGCAGGTTCAACACAACGCATGTTACACGCACAGCTGAAAAAGCAGCGTCGCTGTCAAATCTCTCTCTGGGAAAAGTAATGTTGTGTCGATATGAAAAAGGAACTGCGTTACATTACCAAATTTTCAGGAGGAGCGTGTTACACTTTTTACTCGAAAAAGAAGTTACGTTACTGTAACTTGTTACTTTGTAACGCGTCACACACAACACTGCCTGTGGAATATATTTGTAAGTGAAGGACATATGAGTAATACTTAAAATTGTTTGTGTTATTTTTTGTTAAATCACAAATCATTTTTACAGTTACAAATCCTGATACACACACACGAGACACTTCTTATCCCTAAGGTGGTGCAAAAGTCTGTGCACCTGCAGAAAAGATTTGTAACTGTAGGACAACTTTTTGTACGTAGAATATTGATTTGTAATTGTAGAATATATTTGTAATGGTAAAATATTTTTATCTGTAATATGATTTGTAGCTGTAAAACCGATCCGTACCCGTAGAATAGATTTGTAAGTGTAGGGCATATTTGTGATATTGACAATTACTTGTACAGATCATTTTTACAGTTACAAATAATTTCTACAGTTTCAAAATACTATGATGTGTAATGTGTGTGTGGATGTGAAATGTGTGTGGATGTGGACTGTTATTGTAATGTGTGTGGATGTGTAATGTGTGTGGATGTGGACTGCTACTGTAATGTGTGTGTGGATGTGGACTGTTACTATGCGTGTGTGGATGATCGCTTAGGCAGGTGGTTGCCCAGGTATGTATGACGCATACAAGGTCGGACCACCACTGCGTGTGTGGATGTGGACTGCCATGTTAATGTGTACATGTAACCTGTGTTGTGTTTATTGCACAGCTCAGTCTTGCACTTGCACAGCTCAGACTGCAGAACCGCAGATTGGGAGTTGGGTGCTAACAATCGAGCTAAACCCCCAGGGCTAGCTCTCTCACCAACACCTCTCTAAGATATCAAGATGGAGGTTTTCCTAATGGGGAAGATCACGCGGTAACAAAGTTACACTCCCACTAGATTTTTTGGTGCCACTCAGCAATTAATGAACCAACATTTAAGAACAATATGTCAGTTTGTATGTACCTACATGTACTGAATAGTAGCACAAAATAGTGAAATGAAATCTTTATATGATTTTAAAGCCAGAAAGTGCTCGGTAACAGAGTTAGAAGTGTTTCTACACTTGTTTCCTATAATATGACCAAAGATTTTGCCACTGTGACTAGTTTTGACGTACTTGTAAGACATATATGTTTCATAAGTCATGGTAACGGAGTTACACGCTCTCTTGCCAGCCAATTGAAATCAAGGAAGGGGCGGGACCTACACTATCAACAATGTTGGTAGTGGCAGAAGAAAACTCAATCAGCCAAGTCCTATCGTGACTAATATTAAACCACTGCTGCAAACTAAATGCAAATTACAAACCCTAGCGGGATGACCTATTCTATTGTAATGCCAAATTAACTCCTTTTGTCGGTCAAAGTCATATTTAGCGAGCTGAGACCTGAACTAATACTGCCATTTCAGTTAGCTAGTTAGTTAACATTAGACAACGTTCCAAACAGACGTACTGGCAGACGGTTTTGGTAACATAGCAACACTTGACCGAAGCGCTCTGAAAATGCCGTTAAGGGCGCTATCTCCACAAAAAACGCGATTGGTGGACATAGGCCCCTAATACCATTGAGGGAGGGGGAAAAAACAGCATTTTATGGTAACAGAGTTACAGAACAGCATATTTTAAAAGTCTCCTAAAACCCCTTTAGATATATTTATAGTGGATGGAATCCACTATCTTGAAATCTTCTGGCTTCTTTTTCTTATAACCTTTTCTTTTTACCTTTTCAAGAATGAATGCGACTCTAACCGCCTACCGATTCCTACATAGAGGGAGAGCAGCTTCACAGAAGAGAACTTGACGGCAAATTTGAGGAAAAGATGGTAAACCACCCTTCTCACCTAATTTGAGGGTGCCAATTCTGAATATTTTGTTTACCAAGCTCAATTCTGAGTTCTAAGCCGCATAATCAGCATTTCAACATAAAATAGTGATAGTGCTTCTTCCAGTAGCAGCAACTGGAATCCATGCATTTCCACTGAATTATTTTTTGAATCTGATCCCTTATCATAGCTGTTCATTCTTACTTTCGTTGCTTTCGACTTATCGCGGACTAAATTCAAGATGGCTGCAAACGCTAAACTTTGTGAAGATACTGTCTGTATAAATCGCCTTGTAAGTAAACTACCAGTGCTTTTCAAAGTTCTCAATGTCTCGTTTTAAATGTCAGGGCCCCTCGAAGTCTACCAATGAAGTGTGGAGATACATTGAGCCCTCGTGAAATTGGTGTAAAACAGTGATTTATTTGCATGGCTAGCCCGATGCGAAGCACCACTATTGAAAAAAGCTGTTGGTAGCATCGGCTAACTAGCGCCAGATTTTGGAGTGCAGGGGACAAGCCGAGATGGGCTATGAGACGTACGTTCACACTCGGTATCATGTTTCAATACACTTTAGGTCAATATCACACTGGAATTCTCCTTTAACATCATAATCAGCACTTTGCTCAAGCGAAAGTGATGCATAAACTTCTTGAGCTCTGCCAGTTAAAACTGACTGAATCAGCAGCGTCCACACCTCTTTAGGCCATCTCAAGGTGGACGCAACTTTCTCAAAGTGCTGGAAATATTTTTCCACATCTCTCTCAATAAAAGGTGGTACAAGCCCAATGTGTTTAGCAACATCAAAATACCCAATGTGAATGTCTATATTTTCTTCCTTAGCTCTGAACTCTAAGCGTCTCATCTCCAGCTCATTCTCTGTGGCTTTTAAGCGCAACATTTCTCTCTCATTATCTAATTCTTTTTCCCGAATTGAAAGTTCTTTTAAACGAATTGCCTCCTTCAAATCGACAGGTGGCAAGATTCCCTTTTCAACTAAACAAGGTAGCATAACAGACTTGAGTGTTTTAGGCGCTTTTCCGCACTAGACAACTCAATCTGAAATATACTCGCTACCTCCAGGAGTTGATCCTTGGTGAGGCTATGAAAGGCCTCCACCGAGGGTTCATCAACAAACTCCTGTGCCACAGAAGTCATGGTTGTAATCGATCAAATCAAGACAAACAAACAAAAATCGAATGGCTGCAATATAAACTTCAAAACAAAGTGGCCACAAAATTCCCCTAAAAGATGACCACGAAACTTTTCGGGTATGCCAAATTCACGCCACAACACTAAACTAACAGGACGATAGGAGACTAGATGAACAAAAGGGTCAAAAACCCGGAAATGACAGCAGCCCACTAAATCTAATTCCCGACACTATCGACCCGTAAAGCACCACAATTGTAGTGCGCAAAACTACAAATTTGGAAGCGACAAACAAAAAAAGTATGAAAACTGGATGATTCGCTGCTGCACCGCTGATGATGACCGATGATGCAGTCTACAGCAAGCCTCCGAAACAGACCGAATAAGGATTACCACCTAAAAAAAGAAACTAAAATAATAAAGTGGTAGACTCTGTCCACCCGGCGGCTACCTGATTGAGATGCACGCTACTACATCCAGAAAACAATACTCACCAAAAGTCGCGTTCCCAAAACCTGCCGCGTCCTAATATGAAAAAAGTTCAAACGGAGAACGAAGACCCCATTATGTTACAGCCAGCCAGGCTAGATGCAACACAAATTGACAAACAGTCAAAGGGGCTCAATGTCTAGGGGTATTTAGTTACAAAATAAGAATACATAATTAGAAATTTTAAGGACAACTGAAAATAAACAATGTAGAAACCGACGACACGGCCTAGTGAGCGTGGAGGACATCCGGTCTGGCAAAAGGCAACCAGCAAACCGCCAGGCACAGGTATATATAGGGAGAAGCTCCACCCCTCACACAGGTCACACCTGAAAATAATAAAAGAACAGAAACAGGCAGAGCAGCCAAAAAGGACATGATGGAAACTACGCCACCTATGGGTAGAAGAGGGACGTAACAGTCACTCGTGGTGTTTAATGCATTTCATCACAATAACAAGTTGCACAGATAACCTTCAACTCAGAATATATCCTACAGTAGCCTACATATGAACTTAGATAGCGGGAATAAGCCTAATGCAGAATTGCATCTACCGTCAGCAACAACCGACAAGTAAAAAACATTTTACTTCTAGTAACACTGGATTTGGTATGTGCTTGCCTCCATACTAGAGCTTGATAATGTGCTCTTCTAATATGCCATTGAGCAGCATCACTTGTTGGTGGTAGAGCCTCCGATCCTCGACATCTAGAAAACAGAGTGGCTCTGGCATAGTGTTGTCACGATACCAAAATTATGACTTCGATACTGAAAGGATATCCAAATCCTAAAATATCTGGAAAAGAAAGGACACAGGCCTCCTCCAAGTGTATTGAGTCATTTGTGTTGAATTTGGTGCACTTTTGGTGCATGTTTTAAACTTCTAAACTTCCTACATAATTATTATTTTTGTAGTCAGTAAAATAGTAGTTTGTGTGTGTTTAAGTCCTTTATTGTTTGTTATAGCTCATTTATATTGTGTGGTGTATTGGCAATAAATTACCTTTAAATAGCCAAAGTAGGGCCTACATTAGGTCTATTTCTTTGATAGTTAACATCATTTGGTACCACATAACAAATACCAAATAACAATACAAAAGTTTCTTACAAACTTTCCTGCATACTTCTTAAATGTGCTGCAGTCAGATGGGTGTCCTAAAGACATAACTAGATCTTGAGCATCTATTACTAGTGTTGAATGAGCAGTTTTTGCAGTGATCACTACTGGACATTCCACATTGCTAGACAGCACTTGAGTGAGGATGACTTATTTCCACTTCACAAATAACCATCGCTATCTGCAATAGCTACAGTACAGGGACAATAATCAGTTCATAGCTGAGGATTTGTCCTAGGTCCACTTCCCTTTCAGCATCAGTAATGATGCAGTGGAGAATGTTTCTTTTTGTTGCACTATAAAGGATATCTTGTCTAAATGTTTTGCAAATAATCTCCATAGCACTCTTCAGCACTCCTCAAACATGCACACTCTTCCATTGTTCTGCATGGCTGGAATTTGAATGATAGGAAAGAGCACCAGTGAGATGTTTTAACTAGGCAAGCACAGTAGCCTTTACAGTAAAAAAAATAGTGTAAACCCTCTGTAAAGACTGACAACTGTTCATAACATAATAGTTAGTGACAAAATACTTTCTACAGAAAAATGAGTAGACACCTACTATTCTATCAATTATTATCAAGGAATTTATTTTGTTTCTAAACGTCATACTGAATTTGAGCTATTATTTAAATTTATATTTTAATTTTAGCTTATTTTCATTTGCTACTTGAGGGTCATTGGGGTAATTCCTGTCCTGTCCTACAACATATCTGATACATAAAGAGTATATTAATGCCTTATTTTTTTCAATTCCTATGATATCTGATGGCAAAACCAAAAAGTATGTGAATTATGCTAATTAGCAAGCTTAAAACTCAAAATTGAGCTTGGTAAACAAAATATTTGAATTCAGCACCCTCAAATTGTGTGAAATAGCCCCTTTACCTAGCCTAGAAATCTAGACGCACCCTAGCGGCAACAAATTACATTTGCTGCCAGGGCTAGTCTAGCAACTCTCCGTTAGCTTGTGAGATCGAAAAATTAAACTTCTATCAGGCCAATCAAATCGTGTATAGAGTTGTTAGGCGGGCTTAACATAATGATTGATGGCAACGGTTTGGCTTGAATTCCTACTTGAAAACAAATAAGATAATGTTGCTATTGGCGAACAGTGTGACACGAGTTAAGCTTTTATTAAGTTGGCAGAAGTTTGAACTAGCCAACTAGCTCCGCTGGTGGGAAACCATGGGACTCATAGCGCTGTCCTATTGCGTGCTGAAGAAATTTGAAAGACAACCGATTATCCCGCCCCTCGGACTGAGCACTGCGAACGGTGAGTGCCCAGACCCTACATTTTAATTTGGGTCTGGCTCGTCAGGCTACCCTTTACCGACTTTTCCTCAAATTTGCCAACAGGACTTTTTCTGAACGTGTGTTAGCTATCTGCTCTCCCTCTAACAGGCACTGCTGCCGTCAAGCATCCTCTTGAAGAAAGTTTACGTTCTTGTTGTCTGGTTCGTCCAACAAACGACGACGAAACGGACGTTTTCCTACCACACCCAATGTAAGTTACAATTAATTTGTGTTTTTTATTCGAATGGAGTGTGTGAAGTCTGTTTAAAACGACTCGGCTAATCAAGTAAGCAAGAAAGCTAGCTTCAAACTTGTAGCTTAGCAACATAGTAAGTTCATAACTTAAGCGATAACTGAGCTAGACCTTGGGAATGTTTCTAGGTTCACAGTTGTGTGCAGTGGAGGCGGTAGCTAAGCACTTCACAGTCAAATTGCCAGTCAGCCGCCTTTCGTAGCGATAGCTGGCCTGACGAGGGAAATGGCAAACAATCACTGGCTGAAACTTAGCCTTCGTTTTGAACTACGTTTGTATGAATGGTAGGCTAGGTTGTGGCGTAAAATGACTTGATTGTAGGCTTAGCTGTTAGTTTGTTGTTCAGTTGAACATATTTATCTAACAACTGTCTCCCCCCCTCCCCCCCCTTCTATTTCTGTTAGGTGCCGCTTCACTCTGCTACTGAAGGATCAGGCTGACTGCAACTGCTATGGATGGCAGGAAAACACAGTACACATGAATTTCTAGATGAAGAGTGAATAAATGCACTTGCTTAACTGATAACAAGTTGTCAATAGTTATTATGACCGCCCGGCTTAAGCGGCGGTCATATAGGTTTAGTCAGAGTTTTTTTTTTTTTTTTTTCGCATGGCCAAATTTCCGTCAATGATTCCCGGGACACTGAAAGACCGGGGTACCGCGAAACTTGGTGGACATGTAACCCCACATGGATAGCATGGAACCATCGTTTTCGTTTTGATCTGTAGCCCCCCCGCTGAATTGGACCCCCCGAAAGGAGGGTAGGGCAGATACAGTTTTCTGTGAATATCTCGAAAACCGTAGGGTTTAGGAGGACCATTTTTTTTTTTGTATGTTGATCTCAAGGGGCCATGTCAACCCATTCCATAACCACTCATTTCATGTATAAGCCACCTAGTTAAACACAAAAAGTAAAAAATGAGGTGGTGTAATTGAAGGTATTTGTGACCTAACATAGTCAAAACTGCACGAAATTGGAAGTGTAGGATCATTATGACACCCTCTGTATGCACGTCAAGTTTTGTGGAATTCCGTTCATGGGGGGCCACACAATAAATTAATTTATGTTATTATACACCAACTGGCCTGTAGGTGGCCGGAGACAGTTTTCTGTGAATATCTCGAGAACCGTAGGGCCTAGGAGGTCCACCTTTTTTTTGTATGTTGGTCTTAAGGGGGGCATGTCAACCCATCCCATTACCACTTATTTCATGTATAGCGCCACCTAGTTAAAAATTAAAAAGCAAAAAAAAGTTTTCATCACAATATCTCTGGCTGACAAGGTCAAAACTGCACGAAATTAAAAGTGTAGGATCATTATGACACCCTCCGAATGCATGCCAAGTTTTGTGTACTTTCGGTCAATGGGGGCCCTACAATAAAATAACTTATGTGTACATTTAGTGACGCATACACCAACAAGGATTCCCGGACACTGAAAGACCGGGGTACACAAAACTTGGTGGGCATGTACCCCCACATGGATAGCATGGAACCGCCATTTTTCGCTTTGATCTGCAGGCCCCCTGCTGGACTGGACCCCCGAAAGGAGGGTAGGGCAGACACAGTTCTCTGTGGGCAGACACAGTTCTCTTTATGGTATGTTGGTCTCAAGGGCCCACATCAACCTGGCTCATAATCACTCATTTGTGATTTGCACCCCACCACCCCGGTAAAAATGAAAATGCAATATTATTCTGCTTTAATCGCCCCTATCTTCAGTTAAGATATTCAGAACTGCACCAAATTTTATGTGTATGATTGACCTGGCATTCTCTGGGGTATGCCAAGTTTCGTAGAATTTCATCCATGGGGGTCTAAAAAATTAGGTTATGTGTACATTTAGTGACTGTACACTCATTGGCCTGTAAAATGGCGGTGCACACATATAAACATGCACACACACAGGCACCCACATACTATCGGGTATTAGAACGGCCGATACATAATTACAAATTCAGTAGGATCAAAAGAAAGCCAAAATAAATATTCATCATCATGGCTGCATTTTCAGTATTGGCGAGAAGTAGTCGTTTGTCCACTAGATGGCGCATCGTTGCAGTGAGACGTAATTTTGTTGGAAGTTAAAAGTGGGTTGGGGAAAACAATGGACACTTCCTACAAGGACTGTAATTTCACCGCAGCGAACATCTAATAAGGACAGGGCGATGTTCACATGAAGTGTAATTCCCATTTCTTCTTGAAGCCTAAAATAAATCTGAGGATGTTTATCGGACATGCTTGGTTTTACTGCAGGTACGTTAATGTTGTAATATCAATAAGGACCTAGGTAATGTTACCGTTAGCGTTGGTTGAGTGATGGAGGCCCATTTGATTGATTGCATTTGTAGAAAACTATAAATGCGGTTATACCAAGCAAATTGATAGCAGCACTGTTTGTATCTTTTCGACTGTTATTTATTGCACGTGCTACAAAATCATTCTGTGCAATGGAAGATTTACCAACGCTACACCGGGTCTGATACAGTTTTGCCTATACATGCGGAGACTGAGACGCCTGTTTATTTTGTTTTAAGTGCGTGCAGGGTGTGAGAGGGGAATCGATGTGCTTTGATTCCAGCTTGGTAGTTGTAGTCTGTGAAATTAAAAAGCATGTGTGTGTGAAGTATCCAAACAATGACACCTTCATTTCATTATGGCTGCTTTTAGCAACACACCACCTACTAGCTACTGTGTAGTGGGTCCCATTTAGAAGTGGCTACTTCATTCAAGGCTTTCCTTTGACTCATGGAGCTGCGTGAATGTTATTACAACTTTTTGCCACGATATGGCAGTTTAAGTCCGCTTGATACTGTAAGTCGTAAGCCATTGGTTTCCAAAGGAGATTTTATTTGTGTCGCCAGCATAGCCTATTGACAATTTATGTTGTAAATAGGCCTACCTTATAATCCTACCTGTAGCTTAGGGAAGCTAACAGCTTTCTATTAGGATCTAGTTTGTTAGTTACAGTTTTGTCATAACTCCCTGATGCATTTTGCATTTGGAATAGCCAGAGCTGTATATCTCAATCTGAAATTTAAACAATATCGGTGCCTATGGACTAGGCTGGGTGAACCCAGCCTGATCTGCCCGCTATTTATTTTTTGATTTCTTAAAAGATTGAGCTTGGTCTGATGAAAGCCAGACTAGCCATGGACCTCAGTTAAACAATGCAAGGGAACATGAATCAGCCTATATTTGCACAAACAATAACGGACAAAAGCTTTTCAACTTTGGCCCGTTAAAATGTTTATGAACAGTCTAGCGACGCATTTCATCAAGGCCCATTTGGACATGTCAGTTATTTGCACCACTAGTTAGATGTAAAACAGCATTTCGTTTCAGACTAGGCTACTGTTACTTAATTTGTGCATTAACAATAACGTTTCAGACTACTGTTACTTAATTTGTGCATTGACAATAAAGTATTACATGAACTAAAGATGACACAAATCTTATGTAGAAGGAGAAACATTCACAAAAAATCCATCCATCCAAAAATGACCTTTGTTTTTGATAGCTGTTGAAAACGGCACGGAACTGACAGAGATGTTTTTGTTTATAAATACATAAAAAATAAATAAATAAATAACATTATGCTGATACCTTTTGCTTTTCCCAAATACAATGTAGCCTACAGGTGTAAGTGACCTTTCATCAATCCAGTTGCAATGGATGAACTGTGATGAACTGCCCTACTTGTGATTGTTTAGAGATTTTAAAGGTTTTATTACAATGCTACATCTTCTTTGGCTATTCTACAATCTATTCACCTTTTCAGCACCAGTAGGCTACTTTCTGTGCAGCCGCACACACACACTCAGGCATGCCAGACAAGCATACACAAAAGTTTCAAGAGTGGGGGATGGAGTAAAATATGGAGACAAATTGAAGTGTGATTTATTTTCGCGGAACGGATGTACAGGACTGAGCGGCGGTCATATTTTGTACCGCTATGCGGTACATCTAGTTTATGCAAGCTTGTGTAGCCTAAACAAGATATACCTAGGCCTAGCCAAATTTATCCTGGCTGTAGATAAAGCAGGATATGAATTTCCCAATATTTTGCCAGATTAAGCTAATAGTGGTTTACTGAGGTTTAATATAAATTGAAATACCACTGAAATCACGTTGATCTTTAGTTAGAATTTCAACGTTGCTTCAATATTAATGAAGGGTGCAAAACTGATGTAGAATAAATGTTGCAGTGCAACGTTGATTGAATGATTTTAACGTTGACAAAGTAATGTGGATTTTAACATAGATTCAATGACTAATTGTTAGCTGGGTGCAGAATGAGCGGTCATCAACACCAACTGAAAGCCCCGTTTTGCAGGTAGTCTTGCATTGCATACAATTAGGCTTTCTCTGAACTACATTTTCCAAAGGCCAGCTTTCATGCTTGTGTCACAACTTCAGAACGGCTTGACGCACATGCTTCAAATTTGGTGTGAACATTTGTATGGACTCAATGATGAAGTCAAATGTCAAGGTACAAACCCACCTTAAGTGTGATATCTCAAGAATGCCTGACACACAAGGTTTTTTGGTACAAGGGTTTGTATGAACTCAAAGATGAAGTGATTCAATGTTTTTTTTTTTTCAGGAATCTCCCCACCAACATTAACCCAGCAGCTTTCCATCCACTATTGTAATTCCTCTGGCATTACATTTCTAGTTTTATTTTAAAACCACATCAAGGGAAATTTTTGTAACATAAAACAAGAATAGAATAAGAAAAGAGTATCTTTCACTATTACTTTCAGATAAATGAGCTCATTATCTTCAGAATGCTGTAACCTTTGATCTAGGGCACACAGAAATAACCTGTTTTGTAAACTTTAAGTGATTGGTAATCATTCCAGATGTGTTTTGTAGAGATGTTTAAAGTTTAATTTTTTACCCTAGTTGTCAACATGTGTAGAGATGTTTAAAGTTTAATTTTCTACCCTAGATGTTAACATGTGCGTGATCTTCCCCTAATGTACATACCGCACAACTACATACCAGCGGGCTACTGTCACACTCACACCCCTAAACTCCAAATCCAGGTCTCGCCACTAGTGTAACCTGCGTTATGTTTACTTTAACATGTGTGCATGCTGACCACTTTCTGGGAATTCCAGGACAAAATGGGGTCATTGATGTTGATAAGTGTTCTGTCTTCCATCATCTCCTTCCATCAGTGTCTCTCCTCTCTCGGCGTCTCTGGGTTAGTGAATGAGGTCAGGAGTTATTTCAGTCAGGAGACGCCGAGAGGGCAGGGACATGATGAAGACAATGAGCTGAGATGGAGGGAGGAAGGGAGAGAGAGGGAGAGATATATAGGGAAAGAGGGAGAGAGGGATAGAGAGACAGGGAGAGAAGGAGGGAAATCTATAGGGAAAGAGGGAGCGAGAGTGATACGGGGGGAGGGTGGAGAGAGGGAACATGTTTTGTTCATGTCAGCAGTAGTGGTGGTGTGGGCATGGCCATAAGTGAGCCATCTTAACTTAATAGAATAAAATAACTAGATGTACCGCATAGCGGTACAAAATATGACCGCCGCTCAGTCCTGTACATCCGTTCCGCGAAAATAAATCACACTTCAATTTGTCTCCATATTTTACTCCATCCCCCACTCTTGAAACTTTTGTGTATGCTTGTTTGGCATGCCTGAGTGTGTGTGTGCGGCTGCACAGAAAGTAGCCTACTGGTGCTGAAAAGGTGAATAGATTGTAGAATAGCCAAAGAAGATGTAGCATTGTTATAAAACCTTTAAAATCTCTAAACAATCACAAGTAGGGCAGTTCATCACAGTTCATCCATTGCAACTGGATTGATGAAAGGTCACTTACACCTGTAGGCTACATTGTATTTGGGGAAAGCAAAAGGTATCAGCATAATGTTATTTATTTATGAACAAAAACATCTCTGTCAGTTCTATGCCGTTTTCAACAGCTATCAAAAACAAAGGTCATTTTTGGATGGATGGAGTTTTTGTGAATGTTTCTTCTTCTACATAAGATTTTAGTCATCTTTAGTTCATGTAATACTTTATTGTCAATGCACAAATTAAGTAACAGTAGTCTGAAACGTTATTGTTAATGCACAAATTAAGTAACAGTAGTCTGAAACTAAATGCTGTTTTACATCTAACCAGTGGTGCAAATAACTGACATGTCCAAATGGGCCTTGATGAAATGCGTCGCTAGACTGTTCATACACATTTTAACATGGGCCAAAGTTGAAGAGCCGTTATTGTTCGTGCAAATATAGGCTGATTCATGTTCCCTTGCACTGTGTAACTGAGGTCCATGGCTAGTCTGGCTTTCACCAAACCAAGCTCAATCTTTTAAGAAATCAAAAAATAAATAGCGGGCAGATCAGGCTGGGTTCACCCAGCCTAGTCCATAGGCACCCGATATTGTTTAATTTTCCGATTGAGATATCCACGCTCTGGCTATTCTAAATGCAAAAATGCATCAGGGAGTTATGACAAAACTGTAACTAACAAACTAGATCCTAATAGAAAGCTGTTAGCCTCCCTAAGCTACACGTAGGCTTATAAGGTAGGCCTATTGACAACATTAATTGTCAATAGGCTATGCTGGCGACACAAATAAAATCTCCTTTGAAACCAATGGCTTACGCCTTTACAGTATCAAGCGGACTTAAACTGCCATATCGCGGGCTAAAAAGTTGTAATAAAATTCACGCAGCTCCATGAGTCAAGGAAAGCAACGAATGAAGTAGCCACTTCTAAATGGGACCCACTACACAGTAGCTTAAGGTGTGTTGCTAAAGCAGCCATAATGAAATGAAGGTGTCATTGTTTGGATACTTCACACACACGCAGCTTTTTAATTTCACAGACTACAACTACCAAGCTGGAATCAAAGCACATCGATTCCCCTCTCACACCCTGCACGCATTTAAAACAAAATAAACAGGCGTCTCGGTCTCACGCATGTAGTGTATAGGCAAAACTGTATCAGACCGGTGTTACGCTGGTAAATCTTCCATTTCACAGAATGATTTTTGTAGCACGTGCAACAAATGACAGTCGAAAAGATACAATTACAGTGCTGCTATCAATTTGCTTTGGTATAACCGCATTTATAGTTTTCTACAAATGCAATCAATCAAATTGGCCTCCATCACTCAACCAACGCTAACGGTAACATTACCTAGGTCCTTATTGATATTATAAGATTAACGTATCTGCAGTAAAACCAAGCATGTCCGATAAACATCCTCAGATTTATTTCGCTTCAAGAAGAAATGGGAATTACATTTCATGTGAACATCGCCCTATCCTTATTAGACGTTCTCTGCGGTAAACTACAGTCCTTGTAGGAAGTGTCCATTGTTTTTCCAACCCACTTTTAACTTCCAACAAAATTATGTCTCACTGCAACGATGCGCCATCTAGTGGACAAACGACTACTTATCGCCAATACTGGAAATGCAGCCATGATGATGATGATGAATATTTATTTTGGCTTTCTTTTTAATCCTACTGAATTTGTAATTATGTATCGGGCCGCTCTTATACCGATAGTATGTGGGTGCCTGTGTGTGTGTGCATGTGTATATGTGTGCACCGCCATCTACAGGCCAATGAGTGTACAGTCACTAAATGTACACATAACCTAATTTTTTTAGACACCCCCATGGATGAAATTCTACGAAACTTGGCATACCTCCAGAGAATGCCAGGTCAATCATACACATAAAATTTGGTGCAGTTCTGAACATCTTAACTGAAGATAGGGGCGATTAAAGCAGAATAATATTGCATTTTCATTTTTTACCGGGGGGTGCAAATCACAAATGAGTGATTATGGGCCAGGTTGATGTGGGCCCTTGAAACCAACATACCATAAAAGATTCTTCATCCTCAGTGCCACGGTTCAGGTAGTTATTTAGGAAAACTGCTTTTTTGGCGGTTCGGGGCCCAGCACGGGGAGGGCTCCGGGACTAAAACGAAATTTTTCCGTAAAAGTCTAGTGGGGCTACATACCCACCAAATTTCATGTGCCCCGGTGGTTCGGTGTCCCGGGTATCGTTGACAAAAAATTCAGGAAGTAGATGACAGGGAAAAAAAAAAAAAAACTTTGACAATCCCTATATGACCGCTTCGCTAGCGGTGCAAAATCCCTCTCAGATTACACACTTTCGCTAGCTCCATTCTCGCCAGTTTCAGTCCCTTTCAGAATAGGCTCCCGACCCTACTTACTCAAGTCTGAGTCCCTACATGTTGAAGCCTGAGTCGGACCATACATATTCAAGTCTGAGTCAGACCCTACATGTTCAAGAATTGGACCCAGAACAAGAAGGGGAGACACCTGCAGACACAACTTTACAACGAATGCAGTAAGATGTTTCTGAATGCAGCAAGATATTTCTGAATGCAGCAAGATGTTAGTCAAAATAATGGGCCTTATTTTGGCGATCTGAAACGTCTGGTCAGAGACGCAAAGTGTAAAGACACACAGTCCACGCACACACACACACACACGTGTCCAGTCCACAATTGCTAACTTAATGGCACATTTTGCAATCAAACTCTGGGCGCATTGTTCAAATGGATTGTTCTTATGTTTCTGACATGTTACAATCGAAAACATAGCCTGAAAAAAAGGAAAACTTACCCAAATAATGTTCGAATGACTGAATAAAAATCCTTCGGATTGCTTATTTATCCTGAAAATGAGTCGTTGCCTGGGACTCGTTGTTAGGGCTACTTACACCCTGTGTGGGGTTAAAATAGGGGAGAAATCTGAAAAGCTCACAGAAGCGCATGATTTCTGACATCAACATCTAACCCACAAAAACTCTACGTACGGTTTTGTTTCGCACCTGGAGTGTTTGTAGAAGCATCAGAGACCCAAATGGAAGTACAAAAGCACAGAAAGGTGACTTTTGTGGAATATGGCCTCTTTAAAACGTTGATAAAGGCTCAGTCAGGGATTTCGCAGGAAGGTGTGTTTGTATTTATATATACAGTGCCTATAAAAAGTCTTCAGCCCCATGCTAAAGTTGACTAAAAAGAGGAATAAAAACATAATTTTTTGGAAATGAAGCAACACCAAAGAACTTTTCCTCTGTCGCACACACACTATTTGTTTATCCAGCAATGGCTTTGCAAATAACGATGTCCATAGACAAGGTAGAATATGTTGCATGATTTTATGAAAATATGATGTATTGCGACATCATGCAAGTCAAATTTGTAGTTTGTTATGTCTCATTCCATCGAACTACAGATTCGCTACCCGATCTGGCAAACTTACATAGTGAGGTTATAGCCGATAGAGGGCCGCGAAGCGAATGCAGAAGTGCCGTTCACCCTGTTACGAGTT
>NC_063202.1:13911680-13951680 GCF_017589495.1 Alosa alosa
AGTGTGCCTCAGCTCACACCGCTGGACTGGCTTTGCTTACACACACACACACACACACACACACACACCAACATACACACACCAACATACACACACCTACATACACATACACACACACAGACACACACACACACACACACACACACACACACACACACACACACACACACACACACACACACACACACACACACACACACACACACACACACACACACACACACGCCCCACAGGACTGGCCTGTCTTATCTCCAGCCTGCTGAGGAGGAGTGAAGTGAAAGTTCCAAGGGACACCATCATCTCTAGCCAGGCTCCAACTAAATCACTCTCATCAGGGCCACTTAAAGCAGCAGGAAGGACTTCTAAGAGGATCCAAAACTAGCAAGCGTACCAGCTAGGCATGCGTCATCTCTAGACAGGCACACAATTTAGTGATAGCGGCAGAAGCAGGAAGGAGTTTGGGTTTGAAACTAGTGAGCTTATTACCTTGGCACACGCCATCTCTTGGGAGGCGCAAACTCTATCTCACTCATCAAGAAGTTTGGTGTATCATTAGTGAGCTTACCACCAAGGCATGCAATAACCATGCAAACACTGCATAGTTGGCTCTGTTAGAGTTTAGCTGGAATGTTTATGTGTCTTTCACGCGACCATATAGCTGCAAAAACAGCCACTTATAAAAAATGAAACATCAGAAAGTAAAGCTGTTGCATACTGTTGCTATAAGATTCTAGCACGATATCAAACCAGACTACACATATCACCAAATATCACTCTTAAAGCATTACAAATAGCACTTACAAACAAATATGTTTCCAACGTATCGCCAAATACTAGCTTTCAAGTGTTTGGTTTCTGAGAGAACATTGTGTGGATTGCAATGAGATTGTTCTGTTTTTCCTTTGGGGCTAACGGTGAACTGTGGCAGAATTCACATTGGACACCAGCATAAATGTGTGTGTGTGTGTCTGTGTGTGTGTGTGCTGTATGTAATGTATGTGTGTGTGTGTGTGTGTGTGTGTGTGTGTGTGAGAGTTATTAATAGCTCCATGTCTGCAGTGGAGGTTACCTCATCCTCAGGTTTATTACTCATCTGTGGAGTGCCCAGAGGCCTGCGCTCACTCACTCAAAACAGCACAGCACAGCACCCCCCACATCTGCCAACCACTCTCTCTCTCACTCACTCTCTTTCTCTCCCTCTCCCTCTCTCTTTGCCTCTATGAAACTTGCCACTATGAAATTTGCCATTTTTGGGCTAGATTCATTATTCCTATATTCCTAAATGTTTTGTCCTTTCTTTATATGGAAAGTTGAATGTTATTTTTTATATATATAGAGGCTGCAGTATATTATAATTATAGCCCCACTTATACTTATTATATAATAATTCAGTAAGTAAAAATGTGGCATTACACAAAGGAGCACATATACTCGAAGCAGTGTGCAGCTGGAGCAGTTGGGGGTTAGCTGCAGTGTGCAGGGCTTGGGGGCAGTTGGGGGTTAGCTGCACTGTGCAGCGCTTGGGGGCAGTTGGGGGTGTTGTTTTAAGAGCACCTCTTCCATGGATGTGGATATAGGCCGTGGGCCGAGGGGCGATTTCGTGCATTTGAACTTTTTCTCACGATGGAGGCGCCAAGATTGTATAGATACATTCTATGTATATATTCATGTTAGATAAAAATTGTTGCCACTTACAGCTAATGGACATTATTTTTTTATCGACAACTTTATTCCACGTTATTTTCCAGGCAAATAGAGAAGACCGCTATATTTTGGGTCCTAAATGCATGACGTTTGTTCCTTGTCATCCAATCACGTTCTTGGAATTACGCCGGTGTGGCTTGACCCGCCCAAAACTGTAAACAAACACCTGTGTCCAACGTGAAATGTGGAATATTTGGCTTTTTTATTTGGGCAATTTTGAGGCTTTTGAACTCTTTACTCAACTTGATAGAAACATTAAACGAGTATGCAACTTAAACGAGTATGGGTGTAGAAGTAACGTTTACAGCATAATGTATGATGGTTGTTCTGTTTCTTTGCAAACACTAATAAAAGTTTTTCATACATCTTGGAATTTGTATTTCATGCGAGTTGTATACATCTATCACGTCATGAAAAAGCCAGGAAATAGCCTCTTCGGGCACATGGTACCTGCATCACCTACAGCCATGAACTGCTGCATGCATGTAGTGGAAGTTGATGGACCAATAAGCCCATTTACATCTATAAGTTGGGACAAATTCATTCAGTCAGTGTTTCTTTGGAAGGACCTTGCCTGTAGAGAGAGTGTTGTTGCAGAAGAGGCAGTGCAGAGGTTTAATTTGAACAGCCAGGAATCAACTGCTATACCAGACAACAGTGGCTACCACAGAGACTGCTACTGCCATGTCACAAATAAAACTAAGATACAAAGAGCACAAAAGAGGAGAGAGAATGAAGCTTTATTACAAGAAAGTGTAACAAAAGGTTGGTATCAAAAGATGAAACATTAAAATGAATGTAGTGTTAACTTCAATGTTGAATTCAACTTGCCCTGTAAATGAGAAAATAAATTACAATTAGTGGCAAGTCTATTAGGGGACATTTTAAGGAACCAGTTTGTGTTCGATTTGAATGATAGGGAGGACTACAAATACAGTACCTACATTCACACCTGCCTGCAGCCTTTGTGTTAATATGACAGGGACGCACATTTATTCTGCAGTGGATTATGTTAAGATGAAGAGGAACACTATTTTAGTTTCCCATAAGCACTGCCCACACAATTTGATCCAACAGCTAGTATCTGTCAATTAATGCACTATTGTTGAGAGTAGGCTACACACCCTAAATCTGTTGTCTTCTGTTTAATGTGTAGGGCTAGAGGTAGAGGCAGAGCTAGAGGGTGGTGAGGAAGGTCCATCAAAAACTCGGGCTCTAAGGTCACGCTCACTTTCGTTGTGTGAAACACTGCATGCTGGGAAACTGGTTCTTGCCGCTGAAGGCAGAAAAGATGAGGCTCACCTCCTTCATATTAGAGACAGGGACTTGGTTGCCAGCGAAGCACGTTACCACTTCACTTGTTTCAAGGATTACACTAGGTACCTGTACTTAAAAACAAAGAATACAGAGAGCAGGCTCTATGAAATTGGCTACAAAACATTTTGTGAGACAGTCATTGAGGAGAGGCTTATAAAAAGGCGAGAGGTGTTTCGCTTGGCAAGGCTCAATACCCTTTTCAAAGATACTGTGAAAGAAGAGTAGACATAGGAGCATATAAGGATCACCTGTTGAAACAGAGGCTTCAAAAGTCCCATCCTTTTCTAAAATTCCACAAAGCCTCCAAAACATACCTTGTTTATGTAGACAATATGTCTCCTGAGGATATTCTCCAGGATGTCGCCATGTCCTCTTCATCCTCATCTGAGAATAGTGATGGGGATATGAGCCTAGAGATGGAGAGAGAGGGGCCTGACAATGCCACCACAGAGATCACATTATCGCCGTTTTTTGGCCTTTTTTATGCCTTTAATGATAGTGACAGTGGAGAGTGACAGGAAGCGAATGGGAGAGAGAGCAGGGGTGGGATCCGGAAAAGACCGTGGGGCGGGAATCGAACCCGGGTCGCCGGCGTAGGGTGCAGGTGCCCCAGCCAGTTGCGCCACAGCTGGGGCCTGATTATTGCTTTTTGTATCATGCTGCACTTACCCTCAAAGAGATCCTCCAAAACGCTGCCAAATCGTCTGAAAAACTTCTATGGCCTCCCACTGCAAGTGACCTCACCCTGGAGAGGGCCTTTGAGGTAGTGCCTCACCAGCTGTTCAATTTCATTGCATGGGCATCTGGAATTACATCAGAACCAGCGAACGAACATGTCAGTTTTGAGGATAGCAGGAAAATATTATCTTCCTGTCAGGACATCATTACCTTGGCAACAAAAGCACAATGGCTCATGCCGAAGCAATGTGCACTTGCCATGGCAATTAGACATATGTCTGGCTCAGCACAACTCATTGGAATATTGAATGGTCTTGGCCACTGTTCATCCAATTCCCTGGTCCTTGAGCATGATACTGCCCTGGCTAATCTGCAAATGGAGAAAGGAGAAACTTACATCTCAGAATCCATCTGTGCTGAAGTGCCTGTGACTTTGGTCTGGGACAACAATGATTTTGGAGAAGAGACCCTGTCTGGTAAAGGGACAACGCACAACACCAATGGTATCGCAATTCAGCGAGCCACGGGTAATGATGCAGCACCTGTACCAAACACATCCAGACAAAGAACAAGAGAGTGGTCAGTCAGTCCTCCACCACTTAACTTACTATATTACAGAAGAGGAAAGCGGTCTGGTTCTCATAGTTCAGGGTTGGAGATTGATTTTCAGCAGGACCAAAACAGGGGTGCCCAAACAATTGGTCGGAGAACTGATGCAGCATACTTCTTAATGAAAGTTCCTGAGGCCCAGGGTAAAGTTCTTCCTGGGTGGACAGGTTTTAATATCTATCTATAAAGCAAGAAGCGTCTGTGTGTCTGTCTGTGTGTCTGTGGCACGCATATCTCGCTGACCGTTTGTCAGACTGATGTCAAACTTGGCAGGTGTCTTGCTATGGGCATGAGTAAGTGCAGTGCCAACTTTGACGTTGTTTGAATAAGAAATGCAAAATGATATCGTTAAATAAATCGGTAGCACAAAAAGCACATTGGCTTTCGCCGCTAGCCACTCCCCCTCCCACACACCACTGTACTGTAAGCTACCAGTGAGGATAGAAGCAGGGCTTTCTCAGTGTAGGTTACACGGGTAAAAACTTAACATGTCTGACCTCAACAATAAAGTGAACTCCGCGGATTTTGACACACAGGTATGCAGTGGCTCTTCAAAATGATGTAAAAAATGATGTGCAATAAACGGACACTTCGAATAGCCCAGGCTACTTTGGACTGTCTTTAAACTTTGAATAAGCAAACGACATTTCCAACGGCAAGGTCTTTAATTGAAACGAACGATAATGGTCCCGAATTACGTCTCAGAATGCCACACATGCAAAGCATAACCAGCGACAAGCAACGAGTGCCAGACAGAGTGTGATGCTATATGAATAGCCCAGAGCAGGCTACTTTGGACTGTCTTTAGACTTTTGAATAAGCAAACGGCAGTTCCAACTGCAAGGTCCTAAAATGAAACGAGTGATGATGGTCCCGAATTAAAGAACATCTCAAAATGCCACACATGCAAAGCATAACCAGCGACAAGCAACGTCTGGCAGACAGAGTGTGATGTCACTTATAGGCCACCAGAGACTGTTTTTGAGTCACACCATTGCAAATTTCATATGATGCATCATTCCACAAAATGGTTTGTTTTCTCTATCATCAAGTTATTCAATAGGCTAAGCATATAGCCTTGACTCAAAACAGCTGTTAGGATTATGTAATTTTGATTTGTAAAAAATGGCACATGTAGCCATGCTTAAATTCTGCTCACTTCACATTTATTATATTATTATATTATCTGTAGGCCTATTCATTATCTAATGCTTACCTGGAATTGTGTTTTTCCCTATTCTATTTTCAAAGCAGGCCTACCTGCAGGCATGTAATTGGGCTACAGGAATAGCATGTTTGAACGGGCACTGCACTAGTTATGTTGAAGGAAGATGCAGTCTTACCTCTTACAAATGCAACCTACTTACCTGTGATTGATGCCAGCCCAACTGACCTGAACACGGTTCACACGATCCTGAGCCGTTCCATTGCAATTGCTGACAGCCTAAAACAAACAGAAGTTGTATTGGTTATGGACCAAGCCATCTATGCCAAGGCACAGGGAATCCGTTGGCAGACAAGCTTATATTCAAAAAAACTTGTTTTAAGGATGGGAGAATTCCATACGGCCATGGCATTTCTTTCATGCATTGGGAAGCTCTATGCAGACGCAGGCCTTCAGGACATCTTAATTGAGTCCGAACTGGTGGCTATAGGCTCTATTGATGGGGTGATTATTACAGGCCACCATTACAACAGGAGCATGCGGGCCCACAAGCTCTTCACAGAGGCATTGCAAGAGGTGAAGTGGCACTCACAGAATTCTTTGACAGACGGATCAGCACAGGAGAAAGGTCTTACCATGACCCAATTAAAAAAAAATTAAACTTAAAACATTTAAAGACTCTTGCCAAAGCACTACAACAAAGGTCAAAGGAAGAGAAATCACCCTGACAACTCACCGCAACTTGTTTGCAAGATTAATTATTGTGGGCAGTGTTAGGCAAATTAATATTGAAGAAATGCTCACTTACTATTTGGGTCCTTTTCCACAGGCAATGTGGGGAGAACAAAAACAACTTGCTTGAGTACTTCTTCCAACGCTGGACCACATCTGCAAAAAATATAATTGAAAATGTTACCATCATCACGACACATGGCCACAAGTGTCATGTAATCTTGAAAGCTAAATGACACTGTCCTTGATGTAACTGAAATCAAAGACCTTGAGACTACTCAAGAAGAGGCAGATACACGAATTCTGCTGCACACCGCTTATGCATCCAAGTCCTGCAGTGACCTGGTGATTAGGAGTCCAGACACAGATGTTTTTGTGCTGGCTCTAGCATTTTGCCCACAAATAGACAGTCATCTGTACTTTCACACAGCCAAGGGAAATGAAACACACATTACAGATATAAGCAAACTACACAGCCATCTTGGTGAGGACAAATGTCATGCCCTTGTAGGTCTGCATGCCTTTTCTGGATGTGATACTGTGAGTGCTCTGTATAAAGTTGGGAAAGCAAAAGCCTACAAAAAATTATGCTCAAAACCAGAGTACTTGCGTCTGTTCCAAGACCTAGGAGCTAGCTTCACCCCATCTTTAGACCTTTGTGAAGCTGGAGTGGAAAATGGCTGGAGATGGCTATGAAGTGGAGTGGATGTCACTGCCACCAGCTCCAGAGGCTGTACACTGGCACTTGTACACTGTGGATGCCAAAAAACACAGTGTACCAAGGGCAGATGTACATGCAAACAGCATGATCTGCCATGTACAGACCTATGCCAGTGCTCAATGTGTGAGAACAGGCCAAGCAATGACTAGAGTGGTATTCTCTGGATGATGTTCACCTCTTGAGCTATTAACTCTGTTTATTTGAATAATGTTCACCTCTTGAGCTGTTAGCTCTGTTTAGTTAGTTATCAGACATATGTTAATTAAATGTTTTAATTAAATATTTTTTGCAATGTCTCTTTTCATGCATGCAACACTGACATAAGATTTACTTAATTTGTAAGACTGTCACAACAACTACATTTTAACTTTATCACAGCCGTTTTGTACACAGAGAAGTTGTTCAAATTAAATGTACCTAAAGACAGTTTTAGCTCGACAAAAGCTAGCAACAAGCATTACCCTTGCTTTTGCCAAGAATGTAACGGCAATTAACTAAGATTGCCGTTACATTGACAAAACACATTTGACCATCGCTGACTACGAAATCAACATGCTATATAGCAAGATACATATATAATATATTAAAGATACTTACCCCCACAAAACCAATCCTCTTCGGCGATGTCCGATGTTCGGCGATAAGTAAAGCGTTGCCATATGGCCGCCGAGTGGAGGGACTTGCCTAAAAGGACTTTGGTTTAACGCATATTGCGTTGGGTCAGTCAGGTTTGGGTCAATGTTTAAAGCATATTTAGTTGGGACGGGCAGATTGGATCTCCAAAATCCATATCCGCATCTAGCCTATGACTGGGGGAATTTCTTGTAGTCCTGTAGTTGTACTCTGCACAATGACAATAAAATTTAATCTAATCTAATCTAATCTAATTTCCTAGGATTTTCTATTCATGCAAAACAATACATAAACACAATTGTGTTTAGACAAGGCGAGGTTTGGTGAACCAAACATTTCACTGGAAGGTCCTCCTTGCTGAATGTGTCACACGTTTTGCAAATCAAACTGGATAATCACTCAGGGTTCAGAGCAGTATCCTCTTGCAACTTATGTATAGCCTACAATAATCATTTCATGCATACAATTTCATTCAGACATTCATTCACGGATCATTTCTTGAACTTTCATTTCATTTTAATTGTCTTCCACAATACTTCTGTCTCATGTAATTTGAAAGCTAAGTTAGTAGAGCAAGATGATGACTAAAACTCCAATAAACCTCACCCTGTTTTCCTCAGCATGTACACAAATAATGGTCAAGAAATGAAGGATACACTTCCTCATCTAGTCTATGACTCCCAGAATGTCCTCAATTTTCTGTTAGTCTATGCCAAACATAATGTTTTGTGTTGTATAGCATTGTTCGTACATGCATACTATATGTTCATACATGAATACTATATGCATGAATACTAAGGCAGGACATACAGTATTGTACATGAATACTGTACAGTACATATATGTATTATACATTTGGTTTTAGAGCCACATATGGTCCTTGCATTATTCTATTAAGACAAAAATTGAATCATATGTGTTTTTAACAGGACTTCTCCATATGGGCTACATCATTCATTCATTCTTTCATTCTCCCTCTTGCACATTTTCAGATGCACTGTATTTCACATAACACATTTTGTATTGCCCTTATTTCTACACTGCCATGGTTCATCTTTCTCTCCTTCCTCATCTCTTCTTTCTCTCCTTCCTCATCTCTCATTTCTATCCTACCTTATTTCTGGCTCTGATTTTTATCTGATAATTTGCTCATGTAGAAAACTAGATGTGTTTTCATGTGTCCTGTTTCTCACAAAGATGTTTGCTCCCATCCGTTTATGTTCATGTTTAGAGTTCTGAGCAGACACTTTTGTCCAAAGTTGACTTATAATGACATTAATAAACATTGCAGTATCTCAACATCAACTGAAAAGTGAGTGCAACATAAGGGAACAGTAATGATATATTGCCTCTTGCCATCTTCATCACAGGAAAATAAAGACCAACTACTTTATTGTGTCGCTGGCCTTTGCGGACCTGCTGGTGTCGGTTCTGGTGATGCCGTTTGGGGCCATCGAGCTGATCCGGCAGGACTGGATCTTCGGCGAGACCTTCTGCCTGGTGCGGACCTCGCTGGACGTTCTGCTGACCACAGCCTCCATCTTGCACCTCTGTTGCATCTCCCTGGACAGGTAGGACCTACCAGACAGACCACCGGACCAGACTATCTCCCAGGCTGCACCAGGAGCTCAACTGAAACATTCTGTTCGTGGAGCATAAACACAGTTTTAGAGGACTGGTCTAAAGTGGAAGATAATTGTTAGAGGACTGGTCTTAAAGTGGAAGATAATTGTTGCAGCGTACACTCCACAAACAGAACACTTCAGTTGTGCGCCCGTAGCCCTGCTGCGGGTCTCCACTGGAGCTTAGCGGCCATGTTAGCAAATGAGCCATGAGAACAACCCTGAGTTCATCTACTGTATATTGAACAGGGAGAGAGGGAAGGAGAGAGAGTGAGATGGAGAGCTGAAATAGTGTTTTATGTGTCAGTTGTTTAGCTGCTGTGTTTGGTACTTGGTGTGCTAGCTATGCTGAGTGCAGTATGTCATGTGTTAGGTAGATGGCATGTTAGGTAGTTTGTGTGATGGTGTGTTAGGTAGTTTGTGTGATGGTGTGTTAGGTAGGTTGTTTGATGGTGTGTTAGGTAGCTGGTGGGTTGGGTATGTGGCGTGTTTGGGGAGATGGTGTGTCGGATAGGTGGTGAGTGGATAGGGTTTTTTGTGCTGTGGCCCCTCGTCTGTGGAATGCCCTCCCTGACACCTTGAGGGCACCACATACTACAGACGGTTTTAAAAAAGGACTAAAAACATTTCTTTTTAGCAAAACTTTTGGTGCCTTCCTTTTAGATGTTTTTTAGATGGTCCTGTTCTAAATCCACATTTTTCTTTGGCTTTTTTTTTTACTTTTTAACCTGTAGCACTTTGAGATATCTTATGAAATGTTAAGTGCAATATAAATAAAATATATGATTATTATTATTATTATTATTATTATTATTATTATTATTATTATTGGTAGCTGGTTCATGGTTCGTTAGGTACAGTATATGGTGAAATGGTATGTTGGGTAGCTGATGTGTTGGGTATGTGGTGAGATGGTGTGTTAGGGAGCTAGTGTGTTGAGTATGTGATGTGTAGGAAGCTGATGTGTTGGGTATGTGGTGTGTAGCAGTAGGGAGAGCCTGTTGATGCACCCTCCACCTGTGGGGCATTTCAGCTTGTGTGAATAGAAGCCACCGTTCCCAAATGCAATCAGAGGTGAACTGGCTTTCAAATGTGCCTGAGTTTTAAATGGCGAGCAGGAGCAACACACGGGTGGGTCGCACACTCAGTGCACTCAGACTCCAGACTACTGATGCTGTCGCTGCTGTGCCAAGCGGATGCCACACCACTGAATTTGACTGCATAACCACCACCTTTTAACTTGAATTGGTTATCAAGACATATGCATGAGTCAGTGTGTGTGTGTGTGTGTGTGTGTGTGTGTGTGTGTGTGTGTGTGTGTGTGTGTCTGTGTCTGTTAGTCTGTCTTTCTGTCTGCTTGTGGGGGCTTGTGTGTGTGTGTGTGTGTGTATGTATTAGTGTAAGCCATAAGTAATTACCTGTACTCCCTGGTGTCCTAGAGAACATTGCCCTGTTTTATTCAATTAGGTGTTTGAGCCCCCTGCTTCCACATGCTACTAATGCCATCATCGGTCGTCATTTAGTGACTGCTGTCATGCCCAGTGTGATCCCTGTCCATACCCAACCTCTCTGTGGCCCACATGTGCCTTTCAATGAGTATCACTTATGTTTCTTGTCTTTCTGTCTCTTTCTCTGCCAGTACATGTGTTTGTAGCCCCTCTTCCACCCCCAGTCTGTCTGCAGACCACTTAGTCCCAGGTCATTGTGTCTCTTAGGCGGCGCTGTCTGATTACACAGGCGGTCGTGTCGGAGAGCAGAGGAGAGTCAAAGCTCTCTTTATGCTTTTAAGGAATCAAAGTAAATTTGGCTCTAAGAAAAAGCTGCACGCCCTGCAGCCCTGTTGGGCCGCACAAAGCCATCTCATCACCGCATTTAAGCAGAAGAGAGCGTCTTGGCAGCGCAGTGAAGTGGAGGGAGAAGAGAGAGGACAGCAGAGAGAGAGAGAGAGAGAGGGAGAAAGAGAGAGAAGAGAGAGGACAGAAGAGAGAGACCCAGGCGCCTACAGGCCGTGAGAGAAAGGATGCATTAAGGAGCACTGGAGGGGGAGAAGGGGGGAAGAGAAGGGGAAGGGGGAGGGAGCAAAAGGAGGGAGACGAAAGAAGAGAGATAGATTAAACAAAAGATAGAGGACAGACAGGAAGAAAGAAAATAGGTAAGGAGGAGAGGAAGAGGTAGATTTAACAAAAGAGAGAAAGGAGAGCGGGGAGAGAAGGAATGAGAAGGGGTAAGAAGGAGAGAAAGAGAGGTAGATTTAACAAAAGAAAGGAGAGGAGGGAGAGAAGGAGGAGAGAGGAAAGAGAAAGAATAGTAAGAACAGAAAGAGTGGGAAGATGAACATAGATGATTATCATTATTAGTGACTGACAACAGACCTTTTTCTGTACACCATTTGCAAATTAGAGTCCAACTTTGTCAGTAATTTGACTTGAGGCTTATTCAACTCTGATGCTCAATTCAATCAAGCCAAAGAACATACTCCTAAGTTCTTTTGGAAGAAAGAGGTGGGAGGGGTGGAGAGAGGGGGGGCAGAGTATAGATGCAGGAGCAAAGAGAGAGGAAGAGGAAATGGGGAGGCTGAAGAGAGAGAAAAGAGGTTGGAGAGAGAAAAGGACGTGAACTTGAGAAAAGAGAAAACAGAAGCGGTCTGAAATGCACATCTCCACATTGCCAGTCTATTGCCCTCTCACTGCTTGTGCCTTCTCTTGTTTATGCCCCCCCTCTCTCTCCCTCTCCCTCTCTCTCTGTCTCTCCCTCTCTCTCTCTCTCTGTCTTTCTCAATTATTATTTTATAATTTCAAGAAAGCTTTATTGACATGACAAGATAACTTGTGTTGTCAAAGCTTGTACAAACATTAACTTAAAAAAAACTCATATGGACAATAATAATATTACTTTTAATAGTTATTATATGAAGTAAATAAAATCTGAAAAAAATATTACAAGAAAAATCTATCTCTTTCTCTCTATCTCTCTTTCTCTCTCTCCTTGATTGTGTTTTTAATTTCTCTCGTGTGTTAGTGAAGAATATTTTCCTTTTTTGGCTTGGGTTTAGAATGTCTTCATTTCATTTTTTGAAGAGGTTCCTTTTGCTACTGGCAATAAAGGAAACACAAAAGGGAAAACATCTCTCTTCTTGTAGACTTTCCTGCTGCTTAACAGCATATTACAGTCTGGAGCCAGGAACACCTCAGAGAAAATATTGATTTAATAGATGAGGTCTATTTGACATCCACTTACAAGAGCTTGAAACACTGTCCTGAATATTTTAGCCAGACCCATCGGAGGGTTTCAAACCTTTTGTTAAAAACTACTGTATGTTCCTGTTTCATCTTCTTCCATCGGTCCAGTTCCACTGAAGTGTTCCCTGCATAATAACCCTTGTAAAGGAATGTCCATTATGAGCTACTCTCACTAAAAATGTGTTTAGCTCAGAATAAGCACTGAGGAAAGTTATGGACTGAAACGTTTACACAGCACCTTTGCCCATATTTTGCACATTTGTCTGTAGAGTCCTGGATATATATATATATATATATATATATATATATATATATATATATATATATATATATATATATATATATATATATATATATTAGGGCTGTCAAAATAACTGATTAATTTTGATTAATTAATTTGAGAAAAAATAACTGATTAAAAAAATTTGTGCAGATTAATCGATTCCGTATGACCTTTGACCCCGAGCCATTCTAGTCAGTAAAAATTAGACTGTAAAATGAAGGAGAGAGAAGAACACGTGCTGCCTGGATCATTGATTGGAACATTTACTTTTAAAAAATGGCCTGATGGTGTTGATTAAAAATAAAGTGTTGAAAATAAAGTCCTCTGCAATGTCTGCAGCAAGGAATTTGCATATCACCGGAGTTCATCAACTCTATAGTTGCACATCAATGCAAAGAAATAAGTGTTGACATTGAGGGGAGTGTTAATTAATTTTCATTGTGTCCCCTATGTTATATCTGTGTCCTGAAATGCCTTGTATGTAAAAAAAACTTCTTCCCGAAGCACATTTGAATTTATTTCCTCAGCATATTAGGTCATATCATAGATTATTATGGCAATTATATGAACAGTGAAAATAATAATAAAAGAGTTTTTGAACTTTAATGTCACTAATGCTGATTATTCCATGATTTATTTGAATTTAAATATTTAAAATACCTTCACAGCAAAAATTATATATGCGATTAATTTAGATTAATTTATCACAGAGTATGTAATTAATTCGATTTTTTTATTTATCACAGAGTATGTAATTAATTATTTTTTAATCGATTGACAGCCCTAATATATATATATATATATATATATATATATATATATATATATATATATATATATATATATATATATATATATATATATATATATGTGTGTGTTTTTTGAATAACTTTTTGTGTGTTCCTTAGAAGCTCCTAATTAACTGACCAGAGGTGTAGCGTAATGTTGAAGTGTGCAGTGGCTAGTCCAGTAACAAAGTGCACTGTTAGTCCATGTTGCAGCACTTTGTACCTGAGGCAGTGGTTGTGAATTTGGTGCTATGGTGGTGTTTGTCATGGACACAGCACCCTCTTCTCCTCTCCACCTCTCTCCTCTTCTCCTCTTCTCCTTTCCTCTCACCTTTCCTCCTATCCCGAATGTCCGCCCACCTCTTGGCCTCTTTAGCCTCTCACCTCTCCTCTCTCCTCTTCTCCTCTCTCCTCTCTCCTCCTCTCTCCTCTAACTCTCTTCTCTTCTTTTCTCACCTCTAACCCTCTCCTCTCACCTATAACTCTGGCCTCTCTCCCTCTCATATAACTCTCCTTATTATCTCTTGTGATGTTCTCTCCTTCTCTGCTCTCCCCGTCTCTGTGTGTGTGTGTGTGTGTGTGTGTGTCTTCACACTTATGTTTGTGTCCCCTGGGCAGTCTCTTAGTGCATGAACTGTGTTAAGTTTGTGTGTGAAGGGCACACATGCCCTCCTCCTCTGTGTGTGTGTGTGTGTGTGTGTGTGTGTGTGTGTGTGTGTGTGTGTGTGTGTGTGTGTGTGTGTGTGTTTGTGCATTTGGTGTGTGTGAGACCGAGAGAGAGAGAGCGAGATTGTGTGTATGAGGGGGTAATATTTTCTGTAGTGAGTATCAGAGGTCACTGTAATCATTACAGTATCTAATAACGTCTGTCCCTCCTCCACATGAGAATCTTCTTCAAGTAAATGACATACAGTAGACACACACAGTCAGTACTTTTGGTGGAAGTTTGCATTTTCAAAACCTCTGCAGCCAAACACATCCATTCCTCCAACGAGCATGAACCCAGCTGTAGAGCTGGTGCTCCATCACTCCCAACTCTCTCTTTCTTCAGAGGAATACTGCTAAATCTCTCTGTGCTAGACTGGCTGACTGTCCCTCTCAAATTCACACCTGTTTCAGTGGCACCGGTGACCTCCGTCTGTTCCCTCTAACCCCCTCCTGAGCGTAAATGTTTTACCATGGACACAACCTTTGCATTTCTTTATGACTTCTGCAAGTGTGTGTGTGTGTGTGTGTGTGTGTGTGTGTGTGTGTTTGTGTGTGTGCATTTGGTGTGTGTGAGACCGAGAGAGAGAGAGCGAGATTGTGTGTATGAGGGGGTAATATTTTCTGTAGTGAGTATCAGAGGTCACTGTAATCATTACAGTATCTAATAACGTCTGTCCCTCCTCCACATGAGAATCTTCTTCAAGTAAATGACATACAGTAGACACACACAGTCAGTACTTTTGGTGGAAGTTTGCATTTTCAAAACCTCTGCAGCCAAACACATCCATTCCTCCAACGAGCATGAACCCAGCTGTAGAGCTGGTGCTCCATCACTCCCAACTCTCTCTTTCTTCAGAGGAATACTGCTAAATCTCTCTGTGCTAGACTGGCTGACTGTCCCTCTCAAATTCACACCTGTTTCAGTGGCACCGGTGACCTCCGTCTGTTCCCTCTAACCCCCTCCTGAGCATAAATGTTTTACCATGGACACAACCTTTGCATTTCTTTATGACTTCTGCAAGTGTGTGTGTGTGTGTGTGTGTGTGTGTGTGTTTGTGTGTGTTTAGAACACTGTACATGTTCCACTTCAGTGGCAGGCTTTTTTAAACTGCTGTTTATGTAACCTAAAATAACCCCTGCAGGCACTCTCCATGAGATGACAGAGTTATGCCATATGCATGCTATCATGCCATCTGCCTGTCATAAACCATGTTGTTATCACTCTATCAGGCTATCAGCCAATCAGATACAGGGATACTGGACCATGTTCTCTCATACTGGCCAATCTCACCATATTGTGTTGCTATACAGGCTGAATCCCCAAACATCTAGCGTTTTTTTTATGGTTGTGGTTGTGTTATTGTGGTTGACAAATAGTGTACACAAAAAAATATTTAACCTTTATTTTACCAGGAATTGATTGAGATTCAGAATATCTTTTTCAAGGGAGTCCTGGCCAAGACAGCAGCATAATAGTTCCATATTAAAATATACAGTGTAAAACAGACATAAAACAGAAAACAGAAAAAGACAGTATGCAATTTAACATCATCTCAACATGATCACCAGCTGCGCTCAGTAACAGCACATGTGCACTTACTGTAGTACTCAAATAGTCCTTTATCCTAGTTTTAAACTGTGTCATTGTTGGTAGGCAGTCTAATTTAAAATGATTCTGCAATTTATACCAGGATGAGGGTGCAAAAACAGAAAAGGCACTTTCACCAAGGACAGTTTCAAAGACGGTTTCTTTCCCTATCAAGCCACAGGCACTCAGAATGACCGCAAAGTAGAAGTAAAACTGTTTAACAAAGAGAAGGAAAACTCAAGGTGCCTCACTTAACTATAGTGAACAGGGCAATATATCAACTGTCAATCGCTACCTTATGCAGCGAAGATAAAAGCTATAAGATGAATTGATTTAATTGCAGTCATAGCATAGTTGTGACTCTAGGAAAGATGAAAGAAACTGACAATACGTGTGAAATAATGCCAGAGGCCAATGCATACATATTACTCTCTTGATCTATAGACTTTCATTCTAAACTCTTATATGCACTATTTGCTACGCCTGCAAAATAACCAGGGAGGGTAAATTAAAAATATTTATGTACAAAACCATAATAGCAGAAAAGAAGTATGAAGGGCAATTCCGCGCAAAGCTGTCACATCCATAACGGCAACACAATGCCATGGTATTTAGTTGCTGTTATGGATGTGACAGTTTTGCGTGGAATTGCCCTGAATCAGGACTAAGGTTGCAAAGGCTGCGTAGCGTGGCGTGGCATGGGCGCGGCAAACCCAAAGTGTCCAAAGTTCGCGTTCCCCACCAGCATGACGTAACGAGGCTCTTTTCAAAGGGCAGAACCCCAATCGCACTGCAGGCAGTTAAGCGTCCCTTGTCCACGGGACTGTCTGAAACAAACCAGGACACAGAACAGAGCAAAACGGAAACTGATACACACACACACACACACACACACACACACACACACACACACACACACACACACACACACACAGGGACGTAACACTGGACACACACACAGCAATGCTGCAACAACACACGGCTACAGTGGTTGGGAACATACACACACGGTAATACTGCTGTCAAGTCAACACCACACATACAGCACAAACGCAACCATGAATCTACTGCCTGGCACAGTGGTCTAGCACCTTTTGTCTCGGTCTACCACCTTCCTCCCCCGAAGACGTCCTTTAATTTTTCAAATTTTCAAATTAGGCTTTCGGTTCAAGCCCCTGCAAGATCCTAAGGTCTTTTCACAGACCCTGACTTGTGTGTCGGGTGAAACCCGGCGTGGCAGTGTGCGGCACAGCGTAACGTATACCAGAGTGATGTGAGCAGGGCGGACGCGGCAGGTTAGACATGACCGCAGGGCTCCGACTGAGACAATAACATGTGCAGCCAGACGGCAGGGCAGGGAGAAATGGTAATGAGCAGAGAGGACCTGGTGTTTGTGTTTTGAATGTGATGAGGTCCTCACGGAAGACCTGCGTGTTCACACACACACACACACACACACACACACACACACACACACACACACAGAGGAAGGAGAGGGGAGTGAGAGAGAAGAGAGAGGGATAGGACAGAGAGGAGAGAAAAAGAGAGGAAAGATGGAGAGAAAGAGAGAAGTGAGTGACAAAAGAGAAAACAGAGTGGGAACGAATGACGATGAGATGAACTGGATGATGAGAAAGAGAGAGACGTAATCAGAAGTTCAGCTTGTTTAAAAGAGAGAGAGATGTAATCAGAGGTGAAGCATGGCACAGATGTTGATGTGGAGGAGACTGTTGCATTCTGTCGCTGAGATCTCTGTTTCTCCCAGTTTCTCTCAGCCTTTAAATGTCCCCTGTATGTCTTGTTTTTAAACACAAACAACATAAACACAGAACAACACAACAAAGCCTCAGTTTACTCAAGTCAGGGCCGAGATTTGTTTAAAAGCAGCAGAGCAGAGAAAAACAAAAACATTAATGGGTTTCAAAGGAATATTCCTACACACACACACACACACACACACACACACACACACACACACCCTGACTCACAGAGAGAGAGAGAGAGAGAGAGGGAGACTAATGCATTTGTTAGTGCAACCTTTTCATAATTCCAATTCCAGATCCATAACTGTCCAAAGACACAATCATTCTTGCTCTGAAAAGATTGACTCCAACATGAAGAATGTTGAAGGCAGAAACAGACTCTGGTGGTAAATACATGAGAGACATGGTCCTGCTCTTTCCACAGAGCCGTGCTCTCACAGGTCAGACACTCCACTGGTGATCTGAACACTCCACTGGTGATCTGATCTCAGTGGATTTGCTCTGGCCTGTATTGTATTCTTGTGGAGGGCTGTGTGTGTTTGTGTGTATGTGTAGGATGCAATTGATACGATATGATCCAGCAGCTGTCAGTGCCACCCACACATCCTCCAGACCACCATGCCGGCTCTGTACATCTGTGCCACGCTGCACCTGCATCCGCCATCTTACCCGCCCCCGACCCCAACAGCTCTGCTCGTGCTCTGGGTTCGGCCCCTGCAGCCTGGCGGCCACTGATGCTCTTCCAGCCAGGCTGTCCTGAAGCAGACAATACACGGAGTACGGAAGTACCATGCAGAACTAGAAATAAAATACTTTTTGTCTATTTTTGCGAATGTCCGGATGTTCATCGAATATTGTGAAGGCTAATTATTTCAGCAGTTCCCGCTTCAGTTGCATGTCCATTGTTGATCGGCTGTTAAGGTTTTCTCTAGTGTTTGAGGAAAGTTGACACTAGATGACATGGTATAGCATTAGTACCTAAAGGGATTCACCCTGCTAGTTCTAAAAACTGATTAATTCTGCTAGTTCTAAAAACTGATTCATCCTGCTTGTTCTAAGACTGATTCATCCTGCTAGTTCTAAAGGGATTCATCGTGCTAGTCTTGGTTTTTGAGGTGGTTCCCAGTAAACTCATCATAGAGGCAGTAGTACCTGGAGGAGGGGAGGAGGGCCAAGAGCAACACAGTGTGAAAAGATCCTCCCTTATTGGCTATACACAGCTTGGCTGCACACTTTCTCTAGGGCAACAGGAAGTGGGTGAAATGTGTGTGTGTGGAAGAGACTAGTTGGCACTATTGTGTTAGGGTCAGGAATATTCAGCAGTGCGTGTTTGTGTGTGTGTGTGTGTGTGTGTGTGTGTGTGTGTGTGTGTGTGTGAGAGAGAGAGAGAGAGAGAGAGAGAGAGAGAGAGAGAGAGAGAGAGAGCACATGCATTCCTGCACATGGCTCTTTGAATGACAGATCTGGGTCAGTGGAGATAGAGGGAGAGAGAGAGGGAGACAGAGAAAAAGAGAAAGAAAGGCCCTATTTGGACTGAAAAATTGTGTGTTCATGCCATTATCTCTCTCTCTCCTTCTTCTCTTTCTCTCTCTTTCACACACACACACACACACACACACACACACACACACACACACACACACACACAGTTTTTATAGTGGAACAGTTCTGGTTCAGCAGAAAGTTTGACAACCTGCCATTTTGCAATAGTTTGACATTTTCTTACACACTTCTGCAATAGTTTGACATTTTCTTACAAGTATGTACCTTTGTATATCTCTGACTGCAAGGTGTGTTCATGTGTCCTAGGTCATAGTTCATAATAAGATCTTGTTTCCCTCCTACTGTAGGTACTATGCTATCTGCTGCCAGCCACTGGTCTACAGGAACAAGATGACGCCCTTGCGTGTGGCACTGATGATCGGGGGATGCTGGGTAATCCCCACCGTCATCTCTTTCCTACCCATAATGCAAGGCTGGAACAGCATCGGAATACATGATCTGGTTAGTCACACACACTCTATCTCTCACTCTCTTTCTCTTTCACACACACACACAGACACTCACACACACACACACACACACACACACACACACACACACACACACATATATATATATATATATATAGATATATATATATATATAGATATATATATATATATAAAGACACATGTACACACGCACACTCTTACACACACAGGAGAGACAGGACCTGGTGATTGACACACACAAGAAAACACACACACAACCTGAGTGACGTCATGAGGGAACTGGCTGCAAGGCTCTGGATGAAGGCCGCACTCCATGAATTTCCTTGCATAATGCTGTTTACTTCCTGCGTTCCGTGACAGGTTTTTCTGTTTCTTCTTCTTCTTCTTCTTCTTCTTTTGTTATTTTTTTTATCTCTAATCTTTGCATGGAGCTCAGTGACAGAGAACAGATGTCTTATTTATTTACTAATGCATTCTCTGTGAAAAGAGTCCAACGATTCACTGGCGTTTCCCGGAGAGGGAGGAAGAGCTTGTTTAGGAGGGAGAGCTCCTCTAATTCGCATGGAACACTGAAGTGTGTGGGCCACATTGCACATAGCTTTGAGAAATGGACTGAGGTTACACCAGGTGGCCACAGAAACGATTCACAGAAGTTCTGTGTGAGCTACCTGTGGGCTCACCACTGATTCAACCCAGGGAGCAAAGAGGAAGAAACGTTAGATTCATTCTCTCACAGGCACGAGAAGAGACACACACACACACACACACACACGCGCCTGCCCAAACACACACACACACACACACACACACATACACACACAGTCACACTCAGACACAAACACACTCACACAAACATACACAAGCGGCCAAAGGCATGATGGATCCAAGATAAAAGTTGAAGACAGCGAAGGTTGTTATATTGTCATCAGAAAGCCTTTTTCAAGAATGTAATTTTTCCTAAGCTGAAACCAAGCAATCTGTTGTTCCCTTGGCAGAAGCCATTTGTTATTCCCTTGGCAGAAAGCATTTAGTTCCTGTGTGCCATTTTCTGATATGGATCTTTATTTAATATTCTTCTGAGCTTGTTTGGTACCGATCACAGAGGGTAAAGTTATGTATCTCACCACCAAACCTCAGCGGGACACAGAGCAAATAGGAATCTAATGAGCCAACTCTGACGGCTTGTTTTGTGGCATGGCATTATGATTTTATTTATGATTGGCATTGCAAAGGCCACAGTAAGGGGACAGTTTTTGGTATTTAAAGTTTGAGCTCCGTCTTTGTCTGTCTCTTCTAATCATGCCCGCCGCCAGTCCTTGAGTATTATGCAAATGCTGTCTCATGCTGTCTCTCTTCTCATGCAAATGGTTGTCTATTTCTGACTGCCAAATAAATGACTCAACGTAGAAGTCGGTGTCCATCAATTCAGAAAAGCTGTCTGCCTAACTGTTGCGCGCTCTCCAAGGGACTCATTAGCAGCATTGATAACATGCAAACACTGAGGCCTTGTTATCAGGGTAATACACTCACCACCACACACACACACACACACACACACACACACACACACACACACACACACACACATACACACACACAGACACTGTCATGGTTCCCCGCTGCTGTCGATTGTCCTCGGCTGGAGTTGGCACAGTGTCATCGTCTGATGATGGTTGGTGGAGTGGGCAATGGGCATGGTGCCACTCCGCACTCCGGTGCTGATTAATGGCCTATATCGAACCACGGCACATTGTCGCCCAACACAAGCTTGTCCGATCGATTGTGTTGGCAAACTAGGCAGACCTTGTGAGGACAACAAAAAAAACGCAGACTTTTCTGAACCAGGAAATGAGAGAAGTTGAGAGCAGCACGCCTCTGCTGGCTAAGCACTTTCCTAAGTCTACAGTATAGACTGTATCTATCTATCTATCTATCTATCTATCTATCTAAGCCCGTACCCCACCAGGCACCCTACTGTCATAGCCGAGCTGAAAGCTTAATGACACAGACAACACAGAACATGAGTGTATAGTAAAGCTAAATGATTCATTTCAGAATACAAATGTAAAATAAAGAGAAAGATAGTCACTGCCAGGTCACAAAGAGCAATCATCACAGGTCTGTGGCTGAGAGGCACCGTTTCATGCTTCACATGAGAATTCATAATCAGATGACCACTTTAATGATAATTACCATCCAGGTGCAGCGCCGTTACACCTTTTATCATAAGCACACACACACACACACACACACACACACACACACACACACACACACACACACACACACACACACACACATGCTATTGAGAGAAGGTCATAAAATATGAGATGGCATTACAGTGTTTAATTAATAAGAGCGGAAGGTCTGAATGTTAATTAATCCTGAGAGTTCTGCCAGAGTTTATAAATGGAACTTCAGTTGAGTACAGGCACGTGCAGAGAAGGGGGGCCACAGGGGCTCTAGCACCTGCCCTTTTGCCCCTTTGATGTCCAAGTGCCCTTTTGACAAGACCCGTTTTTTACTTTTTCAAATTTTTAATACTTCCGCTAGTTCCAACGTGAATATTCGCTAAAATGTCTCATTAATAGTTTGTGAAATTAGAAATTTACAAAAATACAATTTTCTGTGTTGAATTGAAATGCCTTGCGGCCACCAATCCGTGACGTCATACATTCAGTGAACTCTCAGAAGGTGCACGCAGGCACAGTGCTGCAGGAGACTTTTGGGAGCCCGGTAAGGTCACTTGGCAGTTAACCTATCTGGACATGCAATAGTATTCAGCTTAGAGATAGAGAATAAAATGTTTAAAGTTGTTTCATGTTTAATGAAGTAGGCTATCAAACCCGTTTTAACCATGTCATGGTCCATCCATTTCAATAACCTGGCAGCTTCAAAAAATCTAAGGCTGAACGTTCATAACATATTCTGTTTAGGTTACTATGTTATAGTAGCTTAGGTTAGTAGACCTAGTTCATAAAACAGAGTAGGCAAACCTTTTCTAAATCGTCATAAGCCGACGACATAGGCTACTGTAGTTGTTTAACTAACCCAACTCCACACGTCGTTTTCTGTTTACAGTAGGCTACATTACGCGTAATTTCACTCAGTGGCCACACGCACAGCACGTGAACCTGCAAGACACCAGCTTGCTAATGGTGGTAGTTCACTGTGATAAACATTAAAATTATAGCCTGACAAGCCAGACTAGGCAATAACATATTTGCTGCCGCTAGGGTCCGTCTAGATTTCTAGGCTATTAAAATTAGCTTTGAATTTAATCAATAAGATGTAGCCTTATAGCCTATGATCTCTGAGTAGACAGTAGCCTAATGAAAACTGAAAAGACCTATCTGTCTGTGCCCTGGCTACAGTAGGCCTACAGTACATGCACTCCTATTGAATTTTCAGAACCAAGGAGAGAAATGAGAAAATGTGTTACAGCTCTGTCTGCTATTTACACCCATTCTTCTTGATACATAATGAATAAATATGAAAATGTATAAAATGTTTATCAGTACATTAGACTACTTTGCAAATTGCTAAACCATATAATAGCCTGTCCCACCATCATCATTGAAATAGCATAATGCTAGAATTTAAATGCAAAAAAAAAAAAAATGTCCAGCTTAGGTTCAGATGATTAAAGCTTTATAGGCTAGGGAATGTAAAACTTAAGTTCCAGTTTACACCATATTCTCTATTGGGTTGTAATCAAAAGTTTTAAATAAAGTTAACACGTTTTCTGAAAATTTTGTTCCATGTGCCCTTTTTTTAAATTTGACCCCCTGCCCCTTCAAAGGTCTCTGCACGCCCCTGGTTGAGTATGTGTGCGTGTGTGTGTGTGTGTGTGTGTATGTGTGTGTTTGAAGTTTGTGGGGTTGAATGCCAAGTGCGGACTTGCAGCAAAAACAATAAATTCCTTTTAAGCAGCCTGAAATTGATAAGTCAAATTTGACACATTAATCGATCAGCTAAACATTAAGTAGGCTAATTAGTAGCCTGTTGTTATAATGTAGACCGGTGAACATCATTCTGTAAGGGCTTTCCTCCCCATGTTTGTGTGCACCATGGGTCCATGGATCATCTTCCTCCAACCGTTCCTTGTCTGTTCACCTGTTTGTAAGAACTGTAGGCTAGAGCCTATCAGACACTATTTGGACTATCTGACATGATTGAATATTTGGCCATTTTGCATCCATCAAATTCAGAATGAATTAGCCCATGTGATGTGATATGCAACATAGACTACTTGCCATTCAAATGCAACAATGTTGAGTCCAACCTGTCCTTATCATATGCATTGATGTGCTGTGCTATGTTTGACTTCAAAGCAACATGCAATAGTGCTCCAGGCTTTGTTGTGGCATGTAATAGCAACAGCAGTATTTGACATTATAAGTACAAACCAGCTCTCAAAATACCGGCAACCAACCGGGAAAAATTCCCAAACTTCCCGAGGAACAGTCTATGTAACTGGTGTGTGAACTTTTGCAGAAAGACCACCCTAGGTTCACCCTAAATGGCTGTTCCTCACTATCAGATTGGCCCAAAATAAATTGTAGGGCATTTTTATTTGTTGTCCTAGATCCTTGTGCCCTTTTGACACTTCAGTGTTGGGCCTCATGCGCCACTGAGCAAAGAGATTGTCTATGTCTGAACAGCTGCTTCCTCATCCCAGTGCCGCTCCACAACAGCCATCCTCCGCTTCATTAACTCGGGCCGCATGCCGTGTTTAGATAGCTTGTGTGTGTGTGTGTGTTTAGATAGCTTGTGTGTGTGTGTGTGTGTGTATTTAGATAGCTTGTCGTGTCTATACATCCATGTAAATACACTGTGTCCAGAGCACAAGAGTCTGCGTCAACACACCCGTGTTTACAGAGGTATTTGCATCGGAGTGTTGGATCAGAGCTCATACAGTATCAATGGCTCTCTTGTTAAGGATATGTAAGTGTTTTACACATTCGTCAAATATTTTACAAGTGCAGAGAGTGTTAAAATGTAAACAGTATAAAACACACACAATCTTTCCGTATTATGGGTTATCCCGGGAGCACGATGTGAATTTCCTTGTGCTGCTGGCAAGTGACTTCCCATATAGACCAAGGTTCTCAATGTCACAAACAACTGTTTTGTAATTAGAACATATCATAATGCATCACAACCAAAAATGTTACTTGTATTTGTTATTTTAGTGTCTGTTATTCATAGTTTTGTATTTATTTCATACTATTTTTACAATTATCATATTTACTGTAAAGTGTTATTGATACATGTGTGTCCTGTTTGTGTGTGTGTGTGGGTGACCCTGCGAGGCAGATTGAGGAGCGGCAAAACATGGGCAACAACAGCACGGCCTGCGTGTTCATGGTGAATAAGCCGTACGCGCTAACCTGCTCGGTGGTGGCCTTCTACATCCCGCTGGGCCTCATGGTGCTGGCCTACCAGCGCATCTATGTGACGCCGGCACCTTGACCAGATCGGCGCCCACAAAGGGGCGGGCCCCGCCCTAGCCCTCTGGCTCAGGTGGGCCGCACGACAGTGCCGTCCACCAGCGCAACCACCGCATGCGCACGGAGACCAAGGCGGCCAAGACTCTCTGCATCATTATGGGATGCTTCTGCCTGTGCTGGGCGCCGTTCTTCATCACGAACGTGGTGGACCCGTTCATCGACTACACGGTGCCTGAGAAGCTGTGGTCGGCCTGCCTGTGGCTGGGCTACATCAACTCCATGCTCAACCCCATCCTGTACGCCTTCCTCAACAAGTCCTTCCGTCGTGCCTTCCTCATCATCCTGTGCTGCGGCCAGAAGCGCTACCGCAGACCATCGCTACTTGGACCCCGCACTCCCTGCACCGCCACGCAGATCAACGGGTCCACGCACATGCTCAAGTAAGTCATGCACACACACACACACACACACACACACGCACACGCACACACACTCATACAGACGTGTATACAGACATACACACACACACTCATACAGACAAGCATACAGATACGCAAACAAACACACACACACACACACATACACACTCATAAACCTGCATACATACACACACATGCTTACAGACAAGCACACACAAACACATAGGCACACACACACAGGGCCAGATGTACTAATGCTTTTGCGCCCATTTCAGGCGTATTTGTTTCGCAATGTGCGTGTAAAATCATTGCGAGGTATGTACAAACAGGCCACAATGATGTAAAAGCGCAAACTGCCTGTCGCGGGAGCTGAAAGTGGCAGATTGCGATTGTCATGTCATGCATATGCATTCATGGGAGGATCCAGGGGAAAGTGGGAGTTTAGCGTAAAAAGATGGGAGGGAAGAGTAAAGAGCCTAGTTATGTATTCCGGCGGTATGTACAAAGACTGCTCCTGAAAGTGCACGCCTATTCTATAGCCTAAATACTTCCGCCTTGTAAAACAGGTGTTAATCCACATTGCAGTTCAATGCGTCAATAAGAGAACCTTTCAAAGACAACAGAATCGCTATTTAGAACACCAGTTTTGTGGTGAAAGTATTTGTACTACCAAAAGCAACCTTAATTTTCGTTGGCCTTTCGCATGTCTTACTTTCACTTTCCGTCATTCACTTAAACTTTCCTACTTGCTAGATTTGACCAATCTTCCATAGCCCTCGTGCACAAGTAGTTTGAGTAGAACTACTGATCTTCATTATCTCCCCTGCTTGTTGACATCTTATCATGTATGGTATTATTTCATGATCGCTAAACGTTTGATTCTTTTTTTAATGTTGTCATCAGTTAACTTCATTCAACTTTAGCTTGTAGGCTTATTCAGTTGTGGGCGTTAAGAATTGCGTTTATGGGCGGAGAAGGGCAGAGAAAAGGCGCAGTTTACACTAAGGATTGAACGATTGATAAATACGACGGAAACTTGGGTCTGACAGCGCTCGCAATCTGCGGTGTGTCCATGGCGCTGATAACGCTACGTTCGCAAATGTACATACATCTGGCCCACAGACTCATACAGACAGGCACACACACACACACACACACACACACACACAAAACACACACACACAGACACACAGACACACAAACACCCAGAAGTGCAAACAGGACAATAACCTTGTCTGTCATACACACACACACATTAATATACACACAGACACACACACACACACACACACACACACACACACATTTTACACATTAACATATGGGTTAATTCAGACGTTGCAACACAGTCATATAGTGAGAGACCAAAGAGGTATGCCTGCAAGACACCATCCTAGACCATGACACCATTTCAGTTCCCAATATCATGCTCTACTGGAGCACCTTCATTATATTGGTTCCATTAGCAACATCCATTGGTTCCATTATCAACATCCCATCATGACAAGAAAGAATCATTATGTCCTCTAAAGCAGCCTACAGTATACCTCCGAACTACACTTTACATGCTACTTTAATAGAAATCCTTTTAATAACCTTTATCATAATCATTGGTAATTTAAAAAATGCTGTCGTAACTTACATACTCACTTACATAAGCTTACACACTCTTATACACACTTATTCCAAAGCATGATAATCCTATTAAGTGAAAGGATGTCATTATGTTTTAGAGTATTAAAAAAATGTGTGCGTGTGTTGTTATTTTAGAGGGTACTTGCAGGTCATTATGCTACCTATTCTTGAGTTGCCATGGAGAAGAAGCCGATGATTTCACAGTAATGGAGCTGATGTCAGTAATAAGTATCTGGACAGCCGATCTGTATCATCCACTTGCTTCTGCACGTGTATCGGCAGAGGAAATGTAGGATAGAGTAGAGTCCTTGAACTGTGGAGTGTGTCCTCTCAGGAGACAATCCCTCTGGACACATAGGGAATCCAAGCACTACATATTTACATTGCACAACTGCATCCATATAAGTATAGTATAAGTATATATACTCTTTTGATTCTGTGAGGGAAATTTAGTCTCTGCATTTATCCCAATCCGTGAATTAGTGAAACACACTCAGCACACAGTGTACACACAGTGAGGTGAAGCACACCGGCTGCCTGCATCAACAGCGGCGCTTGGGGAGCAGTGAGTGTTAGGTGCCTTGCTCAAGGGCACTTCAGCCGTTCCTACTGGTCGGGGTTCGACCCGGTAACCCTCCGGTTACAAGTCCGAAGTGCTAACCAGTAGGCCACGGCTGCCCATACCACACAACGATGCACTACTCATACAACTGTTTAGCATATCTTACAATTGTATAGTTATATCACACGACTGGTGAAACAGGCTGACTACCTACTTTCATACATGTAAATGTGATAAAGTTTTACCACAGTGGTGTTTGGAGTTATGGTCATGAATGCAGGATCTTGCTCATCTACCTCATACTTCCTTTCTGGTTGGCATCCTAGCATATTGCTGCCTGCTAGTCTTAGCCAGTATCACAGCAACAGAGGTAGAAACCAATTTAGGCAACAGAGAAATGGCCATTTTACAGGGTAAATGTAATTTGTGAATCCGATAGTAAATCCAGGTAATGTGAGTCGTTAGGTAAATTCATTTTACAAAGCACAAAAGCAATCATTGTATCCAACCATCATCGCTTATTCAATTCAGTAAGTCAGATACACAGGATTATGTTGTTGTACCCTGTTGATTATATTGTTGTTTGTTGATATTTCTTCATTTTCTTTTCTCCCTTTATTAGTTACTCAGATATAAATATAGATAAATAGTTTTTGTTTGTTTGTCTGGTACACAATCTGCTCAGTATGTATCAACCTCCCTCCTGACGCCTTACGAGACGTGTTAGTAAGAGATGCTAGCACCTGTAGTTTTTAGCTCCCTTGCTAGCACACTCGCCTCCCAATCCGAGGTGCTGCAAGTTGCAGATTCGAATCCAGGCAGGTGCAGGGTGGTCGGTCAAACACAACGCAGTTACATTGCAATTCATTGGGAGAGAGTCTTAAACTCTAACTCAACACTAGTTTGAAATCTGTGGGATCTGAGGAGGTCAGTGTGAGTAGTGTGTGTGTGTTCTGCCCCTGAGGAGGTCATGTGAGTAGTGTGTGTGTGTATGTATTCTGCTCGTGAGGGAAGTGTAAATATGGATTAGCTGGGTTTCAGTGTGCTTGGAGTCTCTCTCTCTGTGCCATCTAAAACACAAGGCAAGGCAAGGCAGGTTTATTTATAGAGCAACATCCACACACATTGGTAATGCAAAGTTCAGAAGCTTGGGTTCACCACTGCTGCTCTGACCAACAAGGCTCCATCATTCTGGATTAAGAGGCGAGGAGAATTGGCCTTCACTGGGAGTGTGTGTTGCCCCTGGGGTCACACTCTTTACTCTGCACCTGTGGTGGTGTGTGTTCAAGTACAGCTCATCAGTGCGTCTGGGTTCATGTCAGCTCATCTCCTTGTCCTGGAGCGACTGCATCATCGGACTTGACCTTTGGGAAAGCTGACTCCAGTGACCCCCAATAGCCTCGATCCTGCAGCCTTCATCGATTTTGAGCGCTTCTTCCTCCCTGTTTCTGGGAAAACACACACACACACACACACACACACACACACACACACATGTGCGCGCACATACACACACACATCCTTCATCTGGTGGAGACTTTTCTTTGTCCTCGTGCTGATGCAACTGCACGTGTCCACAGCATGAGACACTTGTGCCACTCGCAGTCTGTGTGTGTGTGTCTGTGCATGTTTGTATCTGTGTGTATGTGCCCTGTACTGTATTTGTGTTTGCATACGTGTGTGTGTGTGTGTGTGTGTGTGCCTTACCTTATAACTTGTGGTACAGTATAGGGGTGGGCGATATGGACAAAAAATAATATCTCTATTTTTTGTGATTTTGACGATAACGATAATTAGTCGATATCCTTTAAAAAAAAAAAGTTTTGTTAAAGTCTAAGTTACTTTACCGCTAATTATTTATGAATAGCATCATTACAATAATAACCAATAAACCTGTGACTTTTTAACCAAATCAACCAATGCATTGTCACTCTATGACACATTTCCAATTCTGCCCCCACTTGGGTGTGTGGCAATGACATGGTCTAGCCAGCTACAGTACATTAGAGAAGATGAATAGGCCTAACAGTTTCCCAAGAGAAAGTCTGAGGCTGAAGTTCCTTTCAAACCTTTACATAGGATTCACTGTAAAACTAAGCAGACCAACAGAGTACATATCAGTTATTTCCTTCTATGTTTTGTTTAAGAGCACTAGCATTCCAAGAGGCTAGCATTTCAAGTTACAGAATAGAAACTAATGAGTTAGCTTATGGCTAATGGATATGAGAAATCCCATAGAGATGCTAACGGTTAGCATAATCGGTAAACGTAGATATTTACAGCGAACTTCAGTCCATTTACAAGAGAGTTACTTGAGAATAGTTCTTTGTTTACAACTGACTATTAAAATACTCAAAGGCTAATGTTTTCTCTCCATATAATACCGTGTAGGAAAAAACGTGACTGTCTCATCAATGCTACTTGAACAGATACTTGACAAAAGTAGCCGCATAAAATCCCAAGTAGGCTACTCTCGCTGCACAAAATAAACAGGCGTGCGTGGGACAACGTTGTGACCCACTAGTGATCACGTGACACTTGCTCTGCTGCAGCCAGGGGCTTCTCCCGCATACACCTCCTGGGAGTCTTCAATGCGTGATTTCGAGTGTTTTTCCCCATAAGTAATTTAAATACTCGATAATGTCAAATTGCACATTGTTAAAACAACAATCACGATATTATCGCAGACGATATATATCGCCCACCCCTATTACAGTAGCTATATACTGTATTCCCAGCCAGCTCCCACAAGCTGCTGTCTGGCTTAAGGGCTCTGCACGTACAGTAGACACCAACATGAGTGTGGCGCACTCCGCTTTCCACATTTAATGACATTAGATTCCGTTGTTTCTAATGTAACCCCGCACACTACTGCCACACCTTGTCGCTGCCACATTTTACATTACGATTCAGTTCTATTTTTGCCAGTACCGCTCAATAAAATCCATTATTTATGGAATGCTTGCCCCCAGTGAGGTGCCTGCCGTGCTTTGTTTTGGTCTGCTAATCTTAGAAGAGTTAAGTCTGCTGATCTTAGAAGAGCTGGGTCTGCTGATCTTAGAGAGCTGGGTTTACTGATCGTAGAAGAGTTGGGTCTGCTGATCTTAAAGGAACTGTGTTTACTGATCTTAGAGGAGTTGGGTCTGCTGATCTTAGAAGAGTTGGGTCTGCTGATCTTAGAAGAGTTGGGTTTGCTGATCTTAGAGGAACTGCGTTTACTGAGCTGAGGGAGAGCTTACATTCCCATGAGACACTGGTTCAGACGGAGGGAGGGGGCTTAAAAAAGGCTTGGCAGATACTGGAACTGTGATTGATTGTGTGATTACCCAACACACAGGCATTCCAGTAGACCCCTGAGCTCTTACAAAAAAATGCGGTCAGTGTGGGAGAGTAGGAGAGAGGAGCAGGGAAGAAAGAGACAGAGAAAGAGAGAGAGGGGGAGAGAGAGAGAGAGAGAGAGGGGGAAGAGAGAGAGAGACAGAGAGAGCGAGAGAGAGAGAAGGATGCAAGGATGCAAAAATCTTGAATGATAGGACCAGTCAACGAGAGATAGACAGAGATGGAGAATCTTGGAGATGGAGAGACGTCATTGGATAGATTCAAAATGCATTAAGAGGGATTAAGAGCTAAAAAGCAATAGAGCAGGAGGCACTGATTGATGTATATGTAGTATGGTGGCATTCCTTCACTGCTGTTCCCAGCACAGTTGACCCCTCATGAGGTCATCTTCTCCGCCTTTTCTCATATACTGCTGCTGTTCTTGGCACAGTTGACCCCTCATAAGGTCATCCTCTCAGCTGCTGCTCATATACCACTGCTGTCACAGTAAGCGCTGCAAAGAAAAGAATGATGGGGGGTCTCTCTCTCTATTTCTCATCATACACACACTCACACACGCCTCACTGCTCAACATGCCTCTATAGCGATCACAGCTAATGTAAACAAACACACACACACATTTAATTAATTTATTTGGGATGACCAATACTGATTACAACAACACAGCATTCCAAATATTAATAAAGAGCCCATTTGTGTCTTACACAGCAACACAAACACTGTGCAAGTGCTTACAGCTTTACAGGTAAATCAGGATAAATACATATTATCAGGGGTAGAGATGGCACCGCCTTCTCCATACATGCAGACTGCCTATGATGGCTGACACAGAGCAGTATTTGGCTATTTGCTTAGATTTTGTCTTGTTAAGTCCAGCAATTTGCAATCCTCTAACACAGAGTCTATGAACATGTCCAAGGCTACCATAAATAAGTACAACCATTTTTGTGCTATAACCACCTACTGAAAGAGCATGAGTTAATGGCTGGTATTTAAAAAAAAAAATCTGAGAAACACAGGTCCATGTACATGTCAAAGCAACAACCCACTTCCAGAATCACAAGATTTTTTAAAAGATCATCAACAACAACAATGTCAGGAGTGTTTGGAGAGTCTCTGAGAACACTTTCTACACTTTCTTCACACACACACACAAACACACACACACACACACACACACACACACACACACACACACACACACACACAAACACACACACACACACACACACACACACACACACACACACACACACACACACACACACACACACACACACACACACACACACACACACCTTTTGTCCTGCACTGTCTCTCCTATTGCTGTGTCCCCCCCACCTCCCTGCACCCTGTAGTCCTCTCTTGCTTTCTCTTCAGGCTGTTTATCTCTCAATCTCTATGTACAATTTTCTATCTCAGAATCTCTCCATGTTTATCTTTCCCTCACATAATCAGCCATTTGACATATCTCTACATATTTTCCTTTCCTCTCAGTCTTTCTCTTGCTCTCTCTTTCTCTCTCTCCCTCCCCCCAGATGAATTCTGAGCTGAAGTCCTGTCGTCCCGTTAAACAAACTCCTTCTCACAGAGGGACATCTGTGTTGCCCGAAGGACTTATAATCTGTGTGTGTTTCTTACACAAAACATCCATCGATCACAACCAGCTCTGCCAGAGCACAGACTGACTGTTGAGTGGCTTATATAAGCACAGTCATTGGCTGTACTGTGTTGTTGCTATCATTATGGGATAGAATGGGAAGGTTGTGATCTCCACCCAGAGACTCATGGGGAAACATGTATAGAATTGAGCATTTAGTGAGCAGTGACTGTACATCCACAGGCTCTCCATCTCCATCTCCATCTCCTCTGTCTCTGTCAGGGTGTTGGTGAACTAGATGGAAACAAGAGGCATGGCTCACACAAGCTCAGTCATGTGGGAGAACCAGACAGTAGTGCATCTGCGAATAAAAATGCCTTTTGGACTTCTCTCTCTCCCTCTTCACCTCTTTTCACTTCTTCTCTCTTCTCCTCTCTTCTCTTCTATTTTCCTCTCCTCTTCTCTTCTCTTTTCTATCTCTATCTCTTCTCCTCTCTTCTCTTGTCTTCTCTTCTCTATCTCTCGTCTGGCTCTTGTCTTTAATTTCATCTTCAAAATCCTTTTTGCATGGGTCACAGCACTTTGAGAATACATAACTAACACATTTGCTTTCACATGTACATAATGATTACGCCTTATGTAAAGGACACACTCTAATGTTATTGTAGTAGTATGCATCATCCACTCTGTTTTGTCCATAGTTGGACTCAGGAGGCTTGATTCTGAAAGAGTCGATATCTACACTGCCGTTTCCAGCGTACAGATGCTCAGATGGAGAGAGAGGGGGGGAGAAGAAGGAGGAGAGGGATGGAGAAAGGGATTGAGAGGGACAGAGAGAGAGAGGGGGGGAGAAGAAGGAGGAGAGGGATGGAGAAAGGGATTGAGAGGGACAGAGAGAGAGAGGGGGGGAGAAGAAGGAGGAGAGGGATGGAGAAAGGGATTGAGAGGGACAGAGAGAGAGAGGGGGGGAGAAGAAGGAGGAGAGGGATGGAGAAAGGGATTGAGAGGGACAGAGAGAGAGAGGGGGGGAGAAGAAGGAGGAGAGGGATGGAGAAAGGGATTGAGAGGGACAGAGAGAGAGAGGGGGGGAGAAGAAGGAGGAGAGGGATGGAGAAAGGGATTGAGAGGGACAGAGAGAGAGAGGGGGGGAGAAGAAGGAGGAGAGGGATGGAGAAAGGGATTGAGAGGGACAGAGAGAGAGAGGGGGGGAGAAGAAGGAGGAGAGGGATGGAGAAAGGGATTGAGAGGGACAGAGAGAGAGAGGGGGGGAGAAGAAGGAGGAGAGGGATGGAGAAAGGGATTGAGAGGGACAGAGAGAGAGAGGGGGGGAGAAGAAGGAGGAGAGGGATGGAGAAAGGGATTGAGAGGGACAGAGAGAGAGAGGGGGGGAGAAGAAGGAGGAGAGGGATGGAGAAAGGGATTGAGAGGGACAGAGAGAGAGAGGGGGGGAGAAGAAGGAGGAGAGGGATGGAGAAAGGGATTGAGAGGGACAGAGAGAGAGAGGGGGGGAGAAGAAGGAGGAGAGGGATGGAGAAAGGGATTGAGAGGGACAGAGAGAGAGAGGGGGGGAGAAGAAGGAGGAGAGGGATGGAGAAAGGGATTGAGAGGGACAGAGAGAGAGAGGGGGGGAGAAGAAGGAGGAGAGGGATGGAGAAAGGGATTGAGAGGGACAGAGAGAGAGAGGGGGGGAGAAGAAGGAGGAGAGGGATGGAGAAAGGGATTGAGAGGGACAGAGAGAGAGAGGGGGGGAGAAGAAGGAGGAGAGGGATGGAGAATGCATCATCCACTCTGTTTTGTCCATAGTTGGACTCAGGAGGCTTGATTCTGAAAGAGTCGATATCTACACTGCCGTTTCCAGCGACAGATGCTCAGATAATAAGTCATTAACAAACCCTCCAGTTTCCATGGGACTGAAATTCAATGAGAGTCCAAATGTGCATGCGTCCAAATGTGCACACACACAAACACACAAACACACACACATACGCACATACACACACACTTGCAGTCTCTCTCTCTCTCTCTCTCTCTCACTCTGTCACACAAACACAAGCACACACACACACACATAAACAACCTGGTCCAAAGCCTCAGAGAGTGAAGACATCATCACAGCTATATATAATACATGATTTGTTTTCTTACATTATTCATCATAGCATTATTTGTTTATTTATTTACTTGTTTTCTGTTATTGACTGTTCTTTCATGCACCACTCGTTTCTGACATTTCAGAGAAGGAGCAGTGTTTAGGGACAGAGACTGAAAGAGAGAACAGAGTCCTCTTTTATAATAAGGACATCCCAATATCGTTCCTTAAATCTTTCCTGACCCACTGGCCGGTGGCAGTCCCACATGAGTTTGTGTGTGTGTGTGTGTGTGTGTGTGTGCGTGCGTGCGTGCGTGTGTCTGCGTGTGTGTGTGCATGTTGGTGTGCGTCTGCGTGTGTGTGTGTGTGTGTGTGTGTGTGCACTGTATGTCAGATTGTGTCCACACTCTGAGTGCGAGTGTGAGAACCCAGTGTCCAGAAGAGCTCTGTGGAGACAAGAACAGATCTTCTGAAGAGATGTGTCTTGGGGGTGTGGAAAGGAGGGAGAGAAGGATGGAGAGAGGGATAGAGGGATAGAGGGAGGGAGAGGGCGAGTGATTGAGAGGGACAGAGAGAGAGAGGGGGGGAGAAGAAGGAGGAGAGGGATGGAGAAAGGGATTGAGAGGGACAGAAAGGGGGTTTGAGTGGGTGATGCACAGGAGAGTGTAGAGGAAGACTGTGACTGACCAAACGAGCCCTGCAGATAATAAATACAAAGGAAATGGGCTCTCTGTCACTCCACTTTAAACAGACTCCTATCACACTCCTAATGCCATCTGCTGATGATGCGGCTCCTGCCTCCTCTTAGCTTGTACAAAGGAGTGGACGGAACTGCAAGCTTGTGGATTTAGCTCCCAGGAGGCACACATACTGATTAGTATGAGCTGCACTTACTTCATGCTCCCCTTGAGTCTTTTTGGTATCTGCTGAAGAGAATACATGGACACATGGCCACAGCTGAGGGGGTCCAGTCAGTTGCAGCAGAAGCTCTTGGGATGTGCTCTACCGTATGGGGTGAGAAGAAGAGCTGGAGTCAGTGTTGCATTACAGGAGAAATGTCCAGCAAGTGTCTTTCACGTCTGAGGAAATGCTTGCCCCCGAAACGTTACGGATTAAAAGAATAGGTTTGCTTGGGAGCAATTGGTGTGCGGGCTTTTCTTTATAATGTTGCATTACAACCAATGCAGGATGCCAGAATGCCTTTTAGTCGTCACTCACTGCTCTGGGACTGTACTACATAAATAGATTTACCTTACCTTACCTGTGCCAAATGTCGTACTACAAAGGTAAACAAACAAACAGCGAAACCATGCGAAAAAGATAATGTTTATGATTTCTACATAGTACACACTCAAGCTTAACTGTCTGTGTCTGTGGGCTTTGCTCTTTTTGGCTCTTTTGGAAGAGTTTGTTGTTTCTGTCTTTCAGTAAATGAAGTACCAGTAACTATGCAGAGTGACGCAATGCGCAGATGGATCATGTGCGTATAAGTACCTCACAGTGCAGCTCTCTACAGAGTAGTGTGCTCAGAAAACAAGTAGGCTTGTGGAGTAGACCTGGGCCCTGGGCCATGGCTTTTCTCCAGCAGTATAACGATTAGCAGCAAGAGTAAATAGGCTAACCCACCCTGGCCTGGAAGGCAGGAGGAGGAAATGGGTGTGTTTATTGTTTGTAGTTGTGGCTTTATGGATTAAACATCTCGGCTGTGGTGTTACACAAAACCCTCTCCTGCGCTGAGAAAGCCAGACGGGTTTTCGGATGGACACATGAAAATGTTTGTGTCTGTTCAAAGTCCGTACTTGCCGCAAGTCTCCTGTAAACTTGTAAACATGGCATGATGATTGAGAGGCGGTAAACAAAAGGCATCTCCCACACCACACCACACCACCACACCTCTCACTCTGTCTCTCTATCCCTCTCTCTCTCTCTCTTTCTCTCATCACTCTTCCTCTCCCACCATGTGCCTCTTGACCTGGGTTCCTCTCGGCCAACAGCAATCTGGAAACGCTTTCAAATGGTGCGCCTGTTGGTTCTCTAATCCTGGAGTAAACAGTCCAGCTGGGCTGGGAGAGGGGGATAGAGAGAGAGACAGATAGAGGGAGGGACAGGGAGAGAGAAAGAGAGATGGAGAGGAAGGGACAGAGAGGGAGAGAGAGAGGGACAGGGAGAGAGAGAGAGAGAGATGGAGAGGAAGGGACAGAGAGGGAGAGAGAGAGGGACAGAGAGAGGGAGGGACAGGGAGAGAGAGAGAGAGAGAGAGAGAGCTGGAGAAGAAGGGACAGAGAGGGAGAGAGAAAGAGGGACAGAGAGGGAGGGACAGAGAGAGAGATGGAGAGGAAGGGACAGAGAGGGAGAGAGACAGAAGGGGAGAGGGAGAGAGAGAGAGGGACAGGGTCTTGGAGCAGCTGCGGTGGCAGCCGGTGGGCTGGCAGTGGAGCATCCAGGGCAGGGAGGCGGGAAAGCGAGTTAAGGGGGATTGGGAACAACTAGCCAGGCGGCAATGACCACTAAACACTCTAGACCTGTTTCTCTTTTACAGACAAACACAGACACACAAACACACACACACACACACACACACACACACACACACACACACGGCTCAGGGATGTGCATTTTGGTAGATTTTGGCAACTGTTGACTCATGAAATCCTGGCAGTTTAAATGTCTTAAATTATGCATGACATCACTTTATTGATACGATTGCACCAGCAGCTTCACAAGTGCCCACAGTCAAACTAAAATACATTTCTTGATATTCAGGTAATTAACAGGCATGTCACATTTTAGCATATTAGTGAAATATCAATATCAATAATTAAGCACTAATGATTTACTAAAATGTCATTGGCTGAATGAATGCAGCGCTGGCCTCCACTGAGAACTGTGAGTGGAGATGGAACCGGAGATGGTGCGGGGAGAACTGAATGTAGAACAGTAGCTCACAACGATATACAGCAAACTAAATGAAGTGTCACAGGCACTGTAGCCACAATACTCCTATTTCATAACCTCCCTCCAGATTACGTGTCAGCTAAACTGTTTTATAGCCTAATTCTTGAAAGGGGTGTGCTGCATGAACATTGACTGTTCAACTGTTAATATGTTGATATGTGCCTATATGTTGATATGTATATACTGTTGTCTCTATTGTACAGTATGTGTCTTTATTACTATTGTATACTGAATGTTTTACTACTACATGTCTATGTGTATTACTACATGTCTATTGTTGAATGTATAGAGTTTGACACCTACCGACGTCAAATTCCTTGTATACTGTATGTAAGTATACTTGGCCAATAAAACTGATTCTGATTCTGATTCTGATACAGACAGAGGGTTAGGAAGCTGGGAAGGATAAGGTAAAAAGGTGGGTTTTGAGCATACTGTAGACTTAAAAACAAAGATGGAGAGACAGGTTTAAGTGCAGCATCATCAGAGGCATTGGGGCAAATTGGGGTGGCATGTATTAATTTATGTTCAGCTTACATGAGTTAGTGTCCAGGGAAGTTTGGCCTTCAGCTGCTTATCTGATCAATCATAAGTTTGGGAGTCTGGGAAGTTCCGCGCCGTCTTCTGCAGTCAATCTCCTAACGTGTTGGTGATTGGATGATCATGAGGAGGAGTCAGGTTCTGATGAGAGCCCCGTGTCTTGTGTTTCATTAAAAATAAATGCCTTTACACCAGTCAAGTGCAGCCCCTTCAACTTCACAGCACACTCACACACACACACACACACACATGCAGGTATCGTCGGGTGTTTGATAAAGAGATTACACCCCAGTCAGGGCTGATTTGATCATAGCCGCTGTTGAGAGGGGAAGTAAACAACAGCATTAGCTGGGCTGTAATTTGGATGTGATGTAATTTGGATCCTGGTGGCATTAGCTCATTGTCGCCAGGGTGCTAATTATGTATTTAATAGGGCTGTCAAAATAACTGATTAATTTCGATGAATTAATTTGAGAAAAAATAACTGATTAAAAAAATGAGTGCAGATTAATTGATTCCATATGACCTTTGACCCCGAGCCGTTCTAGTCAGTAAAAATCAGACTTTAAAATGAAGGAGAGAGAAGAACACGTGCTGCTTGGATCATTGATTGGAACATTTACTTTTAAAAAACGGCCTGATGGTGTTGATAAAAAATAGTGTTGAAAATAAAGTCCGCTGCAATGTCTGCAGCAAGGAATTTGCATATCACCGGAGTTCATCAACTCTATAGTCGCACATCAATGCAAAGAAATAAGTGTTGACATTGAGGGGAGTATTAATTTATTTTCATTGTGTCCCCTAGGTTATATCTGTGGCCTGAAATGTCTTGTATGTAAAAAAAACTTTTTCCCGAAGCACTTTATTTTGAATTTATTTGAATTTGAAGCACTTTGAATTTATTTCCTGAGCATATTTGGTCATATCATAGATTATTATGGCAATTATTACAGTGAAAATAATATTACAGTGAAAATAATAATAAAAGAGTTTTTGAACTTTAATGTCACTAATGCTGATTATTCAATGATTCATTTGAATTTAAATATTTAAAATACTTTCACAGCAAAAATTATATATGCGATTCATTTAGATTAATTAATCACAGAGTATGTAATTAATTAGATTAATTTTTTTAATCGATTGACAGCCCTAGTATTTAATCATATCATTAGGCCAGAGGCGTTTAATAAACCAGGGCCGTGCTGGGAATGGCGGCAGTGTTGATCACCACGCTGCTGATCACCACACACACACACACACACACACACACACACACACACACACACACACACACACACACACACACACACACGTGCTCTTGCAAGTGGAGGAGGGTGACTCACTCAGCAGGAAGTAGCATCTCTTCTCTTCCCTCCTCTCCTGCCTCCTCTGTCCTCCTCTTCGTCCAGTGGGGTCCGGTGCTCCACACGCGGAGGAGGAGGCATAGACTCATGTGGCAGCCAGACGTAGCCGGTTCCCGAATCGAAACATGCCCTGTGCCAGCCTCTCTCATCAGTCTCGTCCACTATCGACTGTGCCAACCAACCCTCCGTCGTCTCCCAAACCCCTGCTCACCCCACACCTCAGCAGCCTGCCCTGTGTGTATGTGTCTGTGTTTGTGTCTGTGTGTGTCTGTCTGTCTCTCTGTCTGTCTGTGTGTGTGTGTCTGTGTGTGTCTGTGTGTGTGTGTGTGTAGCTGGCATGGTTGCAGTGTGTTTGCCTGACCTGGTGTACATGGAGGGAGACTGAGCCCCGTGTTCCTGTCTTCAGGCAGAGCAATTAATGCAGTTTGGTCTTTGTAAACAAACATGAGTCAGGAGTCATGACTCATCAAGCCACAGTTGGCCAAAAGCATACCTAA
>NC_063202.1:13954180-13961680 GCF_017589495.1 Alosa alosa
ATCCTGCTTCGGTCGGCGGGTAGGATACACCGAACTTGCAAGTGGGATATTCTTCCTACAGGCAGTAGGGGCGGGCAAGAGAGCCTTCATTCGCCCCGTAATGAGTCATTTAACCATATACCGACTTACAAAGATGATTAATTAACACGAAAACGTTGCCTGGTGTCCCTTTAAATTGTGTTGGGGTTTGGAGGACTAAGTGTGTGCATGTGTATATTTAGGTGTGTGTGTGTGTGTGTGTCTTTAAGGTTGAGACAGCAAATGTCATGCTTTGACGTTTTGTTATTTCCCTTGGGGAGGTGAGAAAATTGCTTTTTACTGTAAGTCCATATGTCACTCAGATCTAGCAGAGTTAAATGAACATAGTGAAAACATGTCATCAAACATGGCACATTGTGGAAAAGTTGATTGTGTATGTGCCATGCATTCAGAATACCATTAATCTCAATTAATGTCAATGGAAACACAGAAATGTAAGCTGTGGTCAGTCTCTAAGTTGATCTTGTCCTTTTAGGGTGTTTATTTAATGAACTTCTTTTTGCCATTCACACACTCGGCCCCTCACCACTCTTCTCTAGCATAGGGAGGAATTTCTCACTTGTGTGTGTGTGTGTGTGTGTGTGTGTGTGTGTGTGTGTGTGTGTGTGTGTGTGTGTGTTTGTCCCCGTGTGAGTGGACATTATGCATATGAGTGTCTGATTCCTTCTGGCTTGCTGACTGCTTCACGTGTGTGAGTTCCTGCAGGCCGTGCCAGCGCGGCCATTCCAAGGCCCTGAGCACTAATGCAAGTCTGTTTGCGCTGGTAGCTTTTAGGGGCTTATGCGGCCCTATCCTGTATCAGGTAATGGCTCTCAGCTCCCACTCGCTTCAGCTGGAGTGTCAAACAACTCATTCTCACCTCCGCCTCGGGAATAGTTCTGAAACGGTACTCAACACGCTGATTTTCTCTCTCTGTCTCTCTCTCTCTCTCTCTCTCTCTACATCTCCCTCTCTCCCTCCCTCCCTCTCCTCATCCTGATAACTTTGTGGAGTGTTTTGAGAACTTACCCTTCACCTGCTTTTTATTCTGAGAGAGCCCCTTGATGCCGTTTCAGGGATTTTCTGAATGGTTTCTGAAGGACTGGAGGCCAAGCAAGTGTGAAGCATAACAACTACCTCATTTTACCATCTGTCTGTCTGCCCAGGATGTTTGCTTATACCGGCTACATTGAACCAACACCACACGTGTGTGCGAGACCAGTCACAGCCCATGTTGATGGGTGACCCCCCCGCCCCTCGCGTTAGAGAAATGGAGGAAGTTGGATCAGTAGGGATCCATTTCTGCAGATGAAAAGGGAGAGGAAGACGAGAGGGCGGACGACTGACATCAGAGACCAGCACTGAGTGTCTGAGCTGGATTATCAACTCAGATGGTGCCACAAGTACCAGTTAGAGGTGAACATATCGATGCTGATATGGAACTGGCGCTCAGATTGGGGATACGGAGCTGTATCCGCGCAGCTCTGGAAATAAATCAGCCCATATACATTTCAGGCTCATGTTCCTTCTCTGAGTGTCAGCACTGAACCATTTACAGTAGAGTCATGTCCTGAATGACCTACAGAAGAGCTGCAGGAGGGTACCAAACAGGAACGGGCTGTACATCAACTCAGAACTATGAACTATGATGGTGTGATGCTGATGATGACGATGAATGGTGGTAGTGGTGGTGATAATGAGGATGAGGATGAAGGTGGTAGTGGTGGTGATAATGATGATGATGATGATGATGATAGTGGTGATGATGATGAAGGTGGTAGTGGTGGTGATAATGATGATGATGATAGTGATGGGATGGTGGTAGAGATGCACTGATATGGAATTTTAGGGCCGATAACGATAACCGATATTTATTGGTTTGTTGTGGCCGATACCGATACGATAACCGATAATATTACTCTTGAAAAAACATTGTGAAAAGTGATTTGGGGAAAGCATTTAATAAGCATAATTTTATTGCAGTAATTTTACCTACCACTAAATGATGGACAGAACTCATAATAGTCCTCAATAATACGGCAGTCAACAACATAACAGTAGCCTAGCCCTACAGTATGTGTGGCTCCTTTAAGTGAACCTGACGTCAGTGAATTGCAAGTGAGTGGCTAGAGAGTTTGAATCGTTCATAAACGGCTCAGCTTGGAATAAGCTATAGTATAGCGACCAAATCAGAGTTTGTGAGGGAAACTTAGGTTTAGTTTCAACTGCGGGTAACTGAATAAAGCTGCAACTCCTCAGACTGTATCTTATGTCCGTCTACTCTGTTGCGCACAACCTGCTGCAGCAGAAATGAAAGGCGCGTTGAAAGGGTTTTAATAACTTATTATGATGACCTGTCTGGAACTGAAGCACGAATGGTTAGCATATTTCTAGGTAATAATATAAAACCCAAGCTAAAGTAATACAAATATAATACTAAAACACAACTTACAACTAGGCCTACTTATGTACTTGGACCTTACATAGGCCTATATTAGGACAAAGGAATAATATCGGCGCAAATTATCGGCCAGAATTCTGTTATCGGACCGATAATAATATTTTCATTTTTTCACTTATCGGCTAATAATATATCGGCCGCCGATATATCGTGCATCCCTAGATGGTGGTGATGATGAAGGTGGTAGTGGTGGTGAGAATGATGTTGATGATGATGATAGTGATGGTGGTGATGATGAAGGTGGTAGTGGTGGTGAGAATGATGTTGTTGATGATGATAGTGATGGTGGTGATAATGATGAAGGTGGAAGTGCTGAAAAGATTATTATGATGATGAAGGTGGTAGTGGTGGTGAGAATGATGATGATGATGATAGTGATAGTGGTGATGATGATGAGGATGATGAAGGTGGCATTGGTGATGATGATGATGAGGGTGTAAGTTCTGATGATGAAGAGGAAATGAATAACCAGGATAATCAAGATTACATTACATTACATTACATTACATGATTATGTTGTTGTTCAAGATCACCTTCAGAATGTAATTAGTAGGCTAAGAGAGACATGGATGGCTCCACTGGAGCAGAAAAGGAGACAGCGCTAGGAAAAAGGAGACTGCTAGAACAGAGGTTGATGAAGTGCTAATGACGAAAACGTCCAGTTGGTCCAGAAGATGTCAAGAGCCTCGAATATATAAATCCAGCCCTAACCGTTTACGATACAGTTTAAGATACAGCACCTAGTAACGCACCAACAGATATTAACACACCAACAGTTGTTACTGGGGGAAATTCCACACTTTTCTGGGAAGCTGTGGAGTATGTGTCATTTCAAAACAGTTGTATTGACTGAGTTTGATTTAGTAGATTAAGATTACTGAGAGAAAGTTAACAAGAGGACAGACATCTCCGCTTCAAAGCCAGAAACCAGCTGCTGGGTATCAATTAGCACATATTGGGGTCATTTAAAGGGAAACTTGGCAGAATTTCCCCCTCTGCTGGAGAAATTGTGCATTATGCTATTTCAAACTGTGGAAAAAGGTAACGATAAAGCACATGGATTTGTTTACAAGCTAGCAAAAACAGACAATATGGATGTTACAAGGTAAGAAACACGATTTAAAACGAGTTTCTTGTTTCTCACTTCCCTTTCCGGGACGGTAGTCTCAATGTTGCAAGGTTGGTTTTCCGCCTGGGGACGCTAGGGGCAGCGGGAAAAGTCACCATTTTCACCGGAACAGGTCATTTAACCATCCAAATGATTTCTAAACGGGTTTATTATGTTGAAATAGTTGCCAAGTTCTCCTTTAACTTCCTTTTTTGACACGAAGAGGTCATTCCTCCCTGATTGATGTGGGTCAGTTGAGGAATGTAGTTTGCCCGGAGGACGGTGGACGGGTTGACCAGAGAGCACCATCCTCTCCTGTAACAGCTGCGCGATCCATCGGCTTCCTTTGGCAGGTTCTCTATCTGGGAGGCCATTCCTCACAAAGCAGCTGGGTACATGTGCTTCTCTGTGCTGGAGGTCATCCCTGTGAACTCCAGTCGTGGCGTTCTCTTCGTGGCCGGAGGGTTCCGTTCTGTGACAGCACTCTCTTTAGTGGTGCTGTGCGGTCGTGTCCAGGGCGCGTTCAACCCTGCAATGCCATGTACAGTATTGTGCAGTGAATAAGCAAAAAGAGCATCAGAAAGCCTTTTTCAGTCTAATGTCTAATTCATGCTCTGTGCCTTCAGTCTCCACTGCACAAATACAAAGACACACACACACACACACACACACACATACACAAGCACAAGCAGTTGTAAAAAGAAAGGCGAGTGAAAGCTTTTGTATACTGAAGCTTGTCTCACACACCTCAGGCATGTGTATGTGTCTGTGTCTGTGTCTGTGTCTGTGTCTGTGTGTGTGTGTGTGTGTGTCTGTGGCATATGCCACTATGTACAGTAGGTTCAGCATGACCTCTTGCTGAACCATGGCATAGGCTTTCACTACAGTATTTCCTGTTCTCATGGAGCGCACGTGTTGAATGAATACAAAGAGCTGGATGGGCAATACGTGCTGCGTGACGCGTTTCTTTCACATTCTTTCACAACGCATTTTGATGGGCAAAACCAAATAAGTCGTATTTATTTTTCAATCGCTCGCCAATTTTGCACGAAAAATCCAGACTCAGAGTACAAAGACCTTTCCACTGTATTAATATCCTGACTGCACCCACCACAGCATTGACATCAAATCATGTATATACACAGTGTCATTGTTTTGTTTTGTGGTATTTATGCACAGATTATGTGTATTTGAATTATTAGAAACACCTCTAATGGTTTATGGGTCTGTTTGTGCTGTTCCATCAGAATGACATGTTTCAGGCGTATTAAAGCAATTAGCTGTCGCATGTGACGACCCTCTGAACCCTTCCTCCATTACCTTAAAGCAACTGTCTCCTTTCTATTGATTTTGCTCTCCTCTTCTCCCCCCTCTCCTTTCATCCCAGCCTGTGTGAATACACAATCACTGATACAACCTGATTTTGCACATTGCCTCCTCTCTGATCATGGCCATGTTAAAGTGGCTCGGTGTGTAACCTGCTCTTCCTAATCTGACGCTTTCTCCCTCTCTCCCCTTCTCCTTCTCTCCCTCTCTTTTTATCCTTCGCCCTCCCTTTCTTCCTGCCCCTCTCCCCTGTCTTTTCCTCTTGTCCCTTTGTTCCTCTCCTTCTCCAGTGGTTGTTCCTCTGTCTCCAAATTTCTTCTCTGGTTCTGCAACACCAGACCTGTTCCTGTCTAAGGCTCTGCGGGGAACCCTCAAGTGAGTTATTTTCTCTCTCTCTCTTTCTCTCTCTCTTTCTCTCTGCCCTTCTCTCTCTCTCTCTCTCTGACTTTTACTCTTTTCTACTTTCCCTCCCTTTTCTACTTTTCCTCCCTTTTAAACCACTCACTCTTTTCATCCCTCTCTTTCTTTCTCTCTTTCCTGTGTCTGCCTTTTTATATACATATCTTTCATCTCCCCTCTCTCTTTCACCCATGTTTCTTCTTCATCTTCTTCTTCTGCAGTCTATTTTACACTTGGCTGATGATGTTTCCTATCTTGAATAATTTTGTTGTGCATGTGATTTATTTATTTATTTATTCATTAATTTTTAAACTCTATTTTCACACCAGTCGGGGGCATTCTCATCTTCCACAGACATAGATAATGTGGAAGGACATTTGCCAGGAAAAAGAATGATGGAAAAAAGAACTTGAAAGAACGTTGGCTGGAACTAGCTCCCCTGGGGTTCATGTGAAATGGTTTCCTTTGTCCTGTATATATTGCTGTGTCCCATTTCAAAGTCATTATTTTCAAAATACTCCCAGTCTGCCATCTCAGGACCCCACACAAACATGAAGCATTGGGCTCTCTTGCCACGCTGTAAACACGCTTGTGTGTGTGTTGCTCTTAAATACATCAACTACATTTCTCCGACGTCGGAGCACTGTGAGCATATTTTGATCTAATAAGACCATTCACGCCCGTTCTGATAACACTGAAACCATTTGGCCCGTTAAAATTAATGAGACATTCAAAGCTGAAGTTTACTGTGTTCCTATTTTTTAGGAGGCTCTGAAGGCAGCAGCCATAAAGACCAACTATGTGGTTTCATTTGATAGTAAAAATGCCTAAATGTGCTTTATGTATCATCAGGCCTGCTGCAAATCTGTTTTTTTCCTTATGTGATTCCTGGCTTTGGGTCTTTGTCATGGCCAGTGCCTGACCAGAGAAACAGAGTGTTTTTCAGAGAGAATCTCTGCTGACCACTTCCACGCATGCACGTGAACACACACACACACACACACACACACGCAGAGAGAGAGAGAGAGACACACACACACAGACACACACAGACACACACACACACCATTGGAGTGCTATTGAACCACTTGAGTACTCCTACTTGTGTTCTTTTTCAGAGAAACTTCAAATAACAGGTGAAAACGATCCAGTGAATAGGCTGTTGAATGAGACGATCACAGCGAATGGCTGCCGCTCTCAGCACCACCACAAAAGGCAGCGAGCGGCGTGCTTCAGCACCGGAGCTGAGCGCGGCTGAAAGAGCAGGCGCGTGCTTACAGTAGGCGAGGGCGAACGCTTAGTGCGGTCGTCATCCGTTACTCGGGTGCCGTGCGTCTCTCTGAGGCAGTTTCCTGTAACTCTGCCCTGCTGCTGATCAGAGCTTGTTTTGGTTTCGCGCTCAAAACTCATCAGGATCCAGGTGTGCTGACACATCGTTCTCACAAGATGAGTATGTGTGTGTGAGTGTGTGAATGTCCGTTTGTCCTTAACTGACTCCTTTGTCCGCATACACTACTGCCTACCCCTCCCGCACTATACACACACTTCCTGGTAGAGATCAGGTTGTCCTTGAGTTTCCAGTTTGTCTGCACCGCACGTAATAAATGCCAATCACCGCTGGTCTCACAGGAGGCCGGGGCCGAGCAGGGCCGACGGACAAGAGACAGACGACGGCTAACTTGGAGCCGCGGCCGGCACTCCGGCATGGTTCTAATTTACACACGCTGCACCGCGGCACGCTGCCTGGAAGCGGCGAGAGGAGGACAGGAATGCGAGGTCATGGCCCAGGCAGCGTGGAGCGGGACGAGAGCGAGCGCCGAGTGCCGGCCACTGGAGGTATGAGTGATGAGGCAGACAGACAAACACACAGGAGGAGGAGGAGGCAGACAGACAGACACACACACACACACACACACACACACACAGGAGGAGGCAGAGAGACAGACAGACACACACACACAGGAGGAGGAGGAGACAGACAGACAGACACACACACACACACATACACAGGAGGAGGCAGACAGACAGAAAGACAGACACACACAGGAGGAGAGGGAGACCGACAGACAGACACATACACACACACACAGGAGGAAAGAGAGACAGACAGACAGACAGACACACACACACACACAGGAGGAGAGGGAGACAGACACACACACAAGAGGAAAGGGAGGCAGAAAGCCGG